>NW_026713249.1:0-29555 GCF_029784015.1 Lycium ferocissimum | reverse complement strand
TCGGGTAGCTTTAAGGGTAAGCTTGATTCTCCTCAAATCTTGTTATTGATCCTTGATCTCCTTAGTTTTCTTGTGGATGAAATGTTTGGAAGTTTCTAGAGGTGTGGAGAGGTTGAAGTCGTGGATGAGAATGAATAAAATGAAGTGGACTTAACATTTAAAGACTTGGAAAGGTTCAGTAAGGTAAGGACTTCCACGAACAGCTTCACGGTTCGTGGAACCCTTTGTTGGCCGTGGAGCCGGTCATGGTTCCACGACCAGCCAGCCATGACTTTCTCTGCTGGCTGTTCCACGGACACAGCCACGGGTCGTGGAACATTGTGCTGTCCGTGGAACATGGTCGTGGAACTCACAGTTCCACCGGAATGGTTCCCGTCGTTTCGTTTGATCTCCAATCCTTATGGAACCTTCTTAGCACTTGTTTATCATTTCATTATGAATCTCGGGGATGTCATAACTCTTCTCCCGAACATTCTTAAGGCGTCATCAACTCAATACTCCTAGTCGCGTCCAATACTCTAACTTATAACTCGATTTCCTTAACCACTTTCTTGCCTTAACTCGGATGCCTTTGGGATCTTAATTAGGACTATCAATTTGTACTCCTTGCTTATATACACCTCATATACGACATGTCCTTCGTGAGCCTGCTCACTTATATTCTAAGGAAAAACTTCCGAGGTGTAACATAACCGTTGCTCACTGCGGCGAAAAGGTTGTACTAGAGGGAAATTCTGACACCCTTAAGACTGGCACAACACTCATAACTTGTCCAATTGGTCTTTGCACACGAAACAGACCATACAACACCACAACAATACTACCGTCAGATACTAATTAGATCAACTAGATACCCATTGGACAATCTAGATACCAATTGGAATGAGCTAGATACCAATTGGACACGTCTAGGTAGCAAATTGACCAAGGTGGCATTATAACGGAGAAAGAAGGGGAGTTTCCTAGATGCCCTATAGCCTCTCATGGATGGGTACGGACGTCTATGTACCATTCCGCAAGACTCTAATAGACATTGCTCTTGTACTTGTGAGACCAGTAACCTAAAGCTCTGATACCAACTTATCACGACCCAAATTAGGGATCGCACGGGTACCTCCCCAAATTCCACCTAGGTGGCGAACCCTTTTTTCCCAAAAACACCGATTTTATATTAGAACGAATAACACAATACTAGCAATTTCCATTATCCACTTTAAATCAGAAATGATACAAGAAATACTTTTACAATAACCAATTCCCAAAACCTGGGTCTAGACTAGTACAAGAGTTTTTAAGATTTATAACTGAAAATTATAATACAATAGAGCATAACCTCTGTTTTGGAATTGAATTAACAGAAGTCTTTGAGATGGACACCGGGGAATCCTTGGAACTCAACCTGTAACAACTCTACACCCTAGTAGAGTGTACCAAGAGTAGTATCAGTACAACACTCGTACTGGTAAGCATCATAGGCTGACAATGATTAGGAGAACATAATAACAATAGAAATTAACAGATAAGTATGGTAGGCACTAACTCAATCAATCCACAAATCAGTCACGGGGTTTATCACAAGAGACACAATACAACATCCAAGCCTAAGCATGAACTTCTACTCCCTAATCTATTAACATACAACACAAACAAAGATTCACGAGTACTACCTTGAGCCATCAAATAGGAATAACCTTACTAAGTCCAAATATAAATTAAGTTTATGCCTACTAATGTATGCCTACTCTCCACAGGGGACTACATCACCTTACTAATGAAATAAACAGGGCAGCTCACGCAACAAGGGTGAACGACACAGGGACTCAGGATACCATATACAAATACCCTATTGAGAAAGTACCATCACAGACACAGTCCAAAAATAGAAGCTCAAGTACAGAAACATAAAATAGCTGAACCATAGCCTATGGTGAAGCACCTAAACACAAGTCTACCAAGTTTCCCACAATTCCTCAGAATAACCACAAACAGTAGTACAACCAATAAATCCGATCAATGGATGATGCTAATGAATGCGTATGCAATGCAGTAGTATTAAAATAGCCAATATAATCTCCGCCCCCACATGCTCTGGGCGAAACACCTCCACGCTCCCACATTCAGGACCCATGGGGGACCCGCGAAGTCCATATACCACTCTCTCTATCCCAGAAAAGACCTCGGGCATTATACATCTCTTGATCTTGATACATACCTCAGCCATCAGCCTCCCATCTCTCTCATCATTATCAGTACCAAGTCTCAGCTCATATCAAAGGTATCATGAAAGATGAGAATGAACGCATGCATAATGTCAATGCCAATGATAATATATCTATATCAATAGTGCCACACATGGACACATATCAAAAAATCAAGATCAATATCAAAGTCAACGGGGCCATACATCAACACAAATATATAAATACCAAGAATAAGCCTAGTGCTCTCCTCTATCTAAGATATTAATCAATATGTGAGAGATAACAGTTTCTCAGTAATGATAGGGCAACTAAGTCCTAAGTCTAATATCACACATGTGGCGACAAGCCAATAAATCGTAATAAGGCATCAAGCCCACAACAAGCAACAATACCAACCTAGATAATCCATCCCAACTTCATAGCCGAAGGCGTAACATGCTTTCTCTGACAATCACTAACTCTACATTTACTCCACTAACCAAAATTTAACCACAAGGTAAACTAGAATTATCACTTGAATTCATATATTGCGGCACAGACTAAATCATGGTAAGCATTCCCTAACACTCACAACCAACGAGACACCCAACAAGAATCACAAGGCGACAAGCCACACATAACGGTACCAAGCAAGGACTATCCATCCCATCACCATGTCGGGATACCAAGGCATGCTTCCCCCATCAATCTCTACTGCACATATATGAAATTCGAATCGGAGTCTAACTCAAGTAAGTCGTAACCTAAGTCGACGCTGAGCAGGTGCCACGAACATCCACTTGATCTTCATCATTCATTTTTGAAAAGGAAGCCGAGACAAAAAGGTCTAGGAATAGCAAGGAATCCGAGTAAGGTAGTGTCAAAATTAAGGTATTCACACCCATTACAAATGTAGAGAATCTAAATACAACTCCGGGCCCATAAGGGTAAAACCAGAACTTTTCCTCAAATTAGGTTTCTAGGTTTCCATTGACTAATAATGCAGATTTATGGTTTTTCTACACCAAAACAAATCATAAATTGCATTCTTCTTTAAAATCCCCAACTTTAAGAAAACCCAAGACTTAACCCACTTGCAAAATAGTGGAAGAAATAGGATTTGGGTTTGGTTAATTAGTCGAGAATAGGAATCTAAGGGTTCCTTCAAAAATGCCATGCTTCTAAGTAAAGAGACCCATTTTACCTTCCTAGGGTTTTGCAAGATAGGAAATCACCATTTTTATTAATCCCTAAAATCAAAACTTAATAAATGAAGGAAGAGATTAAAGAGAGATGGAATAAATAAGGCTTAGATGTTACCTTTCCCTAGGTTCCAGGGGATTTGCCCTAAAAAAGCTCCAAATGGCGGCTTGGACCAAGAGTCAGGTGAAAAATGAGGCCAAACCTGAAATGAACTTTAAATACTACGTCTGCTTAGCATCATTAGCAGTGGCGGTCAAGGGGCCATTGTAGCGAGCAACCCTTACAACAAAGTACAGACCGCTCTTGGGAGGTTTGTCTCTTCCGCTATGGCAAAAATAGAAATCCGCTGGGGTAGAAACCTTAGGTCGTGAATAGCCTGCTATAGCGAGCAACAATTCGCTGGGGTGTACCCGCTGCAGCAGTCCACCCCTCTCTGTGGTGAAGTGCTGGACCCAGGCTTCTGGTGCTCATACTTGGGAAACTGAGTCTAATATGTGGTCTAGATATCCCTAACTTTTTGAGGATCCAGGTATCTTTCTATCTTTTACCATTCGAAGACGAACGCTATTTTAAGTGGTATATGATGTAATGACTAGCTAAGTCATTTTGAGCCTTTCACCTAGAATTCCCTAAATACCCTTCCCGAGGTTACTTTTGTATATTTATGACTTGCGGGGATGGGCGGCACTGTTCCAGAGGAAATCAGGCGAGTTTCAAACCGATTTTGGTAAGTTTAGAAATTTTAGAGTTACCGAAATGGAGAAGTTTGACCAGAGTTGACATCGGGGGTAAATGTATCATTTTTTTATTTTCATCAATTCTATTAGATCGGAAGTGTCATTTATGACTTAGTCGAGCCTTTGGTTCGGGTTCTCAGGCGTTCGAGTGTGATTTGAGTCCTTGGTTGGAAGGCTGAGTTTTGGAAGTTTTAGAGTTGACCTTGGTCAAACCCGGGTCAAGACGACCTCTTTTTGAAAATCTGAGTCCGTGAGCGAGTCTGTAGTGTGTTTTATGATAGAAATGCATATTTGGTTTGTGTCCAGAGGATTCCATATGATTTTTGGGTGTTGAATCACATATTTTGGAAAACAAAAAATTGGCATCAACTATCATTTGGTTTCCTACATTGCGATCGCGAGGAGGGTCACGCAACCGCGATGAAGGAAGGGAAAGCGGGCCGCGATCGTGGTGGGCTAGGTCACGATCGCGTAGAGGAAGAGCTGGGCCTGGTCAGGTAAGCCTCTCATGATCGCGAGAATAGCCCTTGCGATGGCGATGAGTAGCGTGACTGGGCTGTGACAAAAATTCCATTTTGAGTTCATTATTTCATATACCCATTTTAGAAGCTATAGAGCTAGGAATTTAGTGATTTCAAAGGCTAGATTCAAGTTTCTTCATTGGGGTAGGATCTAAACCTTATTCTATGTGATTTCCATTGATTTCTTACTTTAGTTTAAGCTTTAATCTACGATTACTAAAGTTGAAAATGAGGGTTTTTCCATAGAAATAGGTTTAATGGATTCATGAAATTGAAGGTCCAAATGTGATTGGAAGTAGATGATGTTTTGGATATGGACTACCTAGACTATGGATATGATGATTTTACGCTTAAATTCTAGTTTTGCCCTTATAGGGTCGGGGTTACCTTTTTGGGTCGATTCTTGGGTTTCAAATTAAAATATAGTAATATAGGTGCTGTTGGATTCGTATGATTGAGTAGATTAATAATTTTACCATATTGTACTCGGATTCTTGATAGATTACCCGTTTTAGCCTTCACGGTTTGGGACGGGGTTTTTGGTTGGCTTTTTGGACCCATATTCTTTATATGGCTTTATGGGTTTCGTTAGACTCGTATTCTCTTGTAAATACCATAGTTGAACAGAGTGGGCTCGTTTGGAGAGTCAGACGAAAGGAAAGTCCGTGGAGTGACTCTTCGACTTCAGATTCAGGCAAGTTGATACTAAATAGACCCTTTATGTAGTGTTATGTGTTGGTTTATATAAATGATGGGTGTAATGGGGAATTGGGGGTCTTGCACTTGTGAAGTGACTAACACTTGTGCGGGCGGTGTATCTGTATGGGCTAAAACATGAACTAAATATTATATGTGATGGAGTTTATATGTTTAGCCTTAGGGCCATGAGGAATGGTGGATAAGTTTGCTTATGTTGGTATGATTGCTGTTTATCTGGGCCTTGAGAGCCATGATTGACTGAATACTTGCGATTATTGACTTGAGTTGCATTCATCACTCCACACCTTGTCGGAACTGTGAAAAAATGACTTATAATCTTGATATTATACATTGGCATGGTGTATGCATATCCATTCATATTTACATGATATTATTAGCATCTGACTAGTAAATTACAAGACAGGGGCCTGGGAGGCCGAATATTTGATATGGTACATGATTTCGAGTGCTGATGATATTTTAGCCAACCGCTGGGACCCGATGAGATCTAGGAGATTTGGTATTTCGGGTGGGTAAATGGACCTCTTGAGTCCCCCTTGGGTCACCTGAAAGCTACTGAAGGAGCGTGTGTATATCATTGCATATAGACATTGCATTCCATATTATTCATCTGCATTTTGCACTCATTCCTTTATATTGCATACCATTTATGTTGTTTACCTTGTTTTGATGCCATCTGTACCGAAAGTGTTTAAATATGGGATCTTTATGCTTGTACTTGTGGTAATTAATATAAAGATGGGATCTTTACTCTTGAACTTGTCATAACTAAGGAAAAGACTAAACCTTTACAACTAAGCTTGAAGGGAGATGGATGGTATGAATTGATGTAGTGTACGCATCTTCCATACGTGTTGAATGCTTATGAATTGTGGATTTTGAACTGACAAAGCAAGAAGACGAGTATCAGAAGTACCAACTCTCGTTATCACAATAGTTTATGATTGGTCAATGATGCTGCTAAATACAAGTGCTTCCCGTACTCACTCTGCACTTTCTGCTACACCTTTTATGTGCCGTACAGATCTGTGTACGAGTTGAACATCTTGGTTCAATGACTTTTTGGAGCGCTTTCTTGGAGTTAAGGGTATGTTGATGAGGGCCCTACAGCACCGGGCGTCACTCTATCATTTATTTTCTCTCTCTCTTCTCTTCAATCAGTTTATATAATAGTATTTTCGGATTGTATTCGGATGCTAGTTGCTCATGTACAGTGACTTCAAGGTTTTGCGGAGATGTATTGACTTAGACTACCTATGATGTAACGACCCGTTTGGTCGTTACAGTGCTTTTGACCCATTTACCCTTGTTGACCCATCCCCGAGCCCTATTAGAACAATTTTGATCCATCGGATGGGTGGCACAATTCTCGAGGTGATCGGGTGAGATTTATGATGACTTATGAAAAATAGAGCTTTAAAGTGAAAAACGGTTGACCGATAGTTGACTTTGGGTAAATAAACCTTTTTTAAAATTTTATCGATTCTGAGAGGTCTGGAAGGTCAA
Source organism: Lycium ferocissimum (assembly GCF_029784015.1). Taxonomy (NCBI): domain Eukaryota; kingdom Viridiplantae; phylum Streptophyta; class Magnoliopsida; order Solanales; family Solanaceae; genus Lycium; species Lycium ferocissimum. Next base: position 22,688 of record NW_026713249.1, on the reverse strand, counting down.
TTACAACTTAGTGGGATGTTCAGTTTAGTTCTCGAGGATTCAGGAACGCTTTGGGTTATTGGTTGGAAAATTGGTCTTTGGTCATTGGGTGTTGACCCAGTCGAATAGACCTCCGTTAGGAATTTCGAGAGCAAAAGTGTGTCCTTAGTGCATTTTTATGTATGGTTGCATGTCTGGTTTGTATCTGGGAGGTCTCGGGTGATTGTCTGGTTTTTGAAGAAGTTGGTGAAAAACCAGCAAATGGTTGGTGTCTGATGTTTCGCTGGGGCGAGCTATCATGCTGCCTAGTCCGCTAGCGCGAGTTAGTTAGATCCTTATGATTTTGCTCCAGTAGATGGAGCTCTGCTGGAGCGGGTGCGCTGTAGCGATCAGCAGATCGCTGTGAAGGATCCGCTGCAGCGGACCCCTTACCGCTACAGCGGAAACACATAAATAGATTATATTTAATGCTTAGTGAAACCTTTTCATTTCCCATTCCAACTATTATTTCTCCTAAGTGTCTTTAAGGCGAATTGAGGAGGTTCTAAGCAGATTCTTTTTGGGTTAAGTCTTTCTATCCTTGATTTCGTTTATAAACCTGTGTCACACCCCAACCTTATTAGGGTGTGATGGGCACCCGACCCCACATCCGGAGCCGAGCGAACCCACAGACTCTTATTACGCACCTAATTTTTTTCTCAAATCTCTAAACTGAATAATCATGAAGCGCATAATGAAACTTATAAATCTGACAAAATCCGTAATTATACAAAATTCACTAAATAGCACAAATTGACGTATCGGCTGGTGGAGCCGCTGACTGACGAACACATCATACCCACGACGCTGTCTGCAAAGTCTCTAACACAGATCCAGAAATCATAACAGACAAACTCTGACTCGGCAAAGACTCCGGGAAAATGGAGCTTGCCATCTCCGCTGGATCATCTTCTGTAATAACTTCCGCTCATCTGGGAGTACCTGCGCGGCATGAAACGCAGCCCCCGAAGACAGGGGGTCAGTACGGAAAATGTACTGAGTATGTAAGGCATGCAATACAGAAAACAGAACCATGAGAGAGATACGGTTAGACTTCAACTTTATATATGTTAGCTAATTGTTATCGGCCTATGATACTTACCAATACATAGTGTTTGTACTGATACTACTCTTGCTACACCTTTTCAGAGAGTAGAGTTGTTCCAGGTACATGAGAGAGATACGGTTAGACTTCAAGTGTCTTATGGAGTTCATCAATACTTTTCTGTTTAATTCTGCTTCTAAACAGAAGTTGTATTCAGGTTGTTGTTGTTGTAACTTTTATTCAAGTTGCATACTTAGTAGCTCTAGTACGCTTTCGATAAGATTCCTTGGGTAGTTGTTGTATTTTTTGCATTTGTATTCGTCTAAGATTTTGGACTTCTATTGCTCTTATTATTTATTTATGTTGTTGGAAAAAGGGTAGGTACCCGCATGATCAGTGATTTGGGTCGTTACATATGGCCTTGATTCTATTAGACTTATTATGATTTCCTTAATTTAATTCCACAATTTATTTATGTTTCGTGACTTAGCCTTATTTGAGGATTTCTGGCCGTTACACCTATAGGACTTCTGGTACAACTACCCTGAACCATAAGAAGTACACACGGACTAAGCTCCCTCAGATACTGGGATAGGGGCATAAATTGGCTTGCTAGGCTTATGGTAATGACTCCTGCCATCATGTCCCCTACCTCCAAATGAGGTACTAACCCAAGGGGTGTCAGGTTGCACGACCTACTTCCTATCCTATGTCGTATAAAATTTTCTCTTATAGGATGGAACACGTTACTCTACCTGTTCTATGTTGGATTTTTGCATAATATAAACAGCAAGTAAAGAGCACAATGATTTTTACGTGGAAACCACCCGGCTCATAAAGACGATTAAAATAACGGAAAAGGGTCATAAACACCCCTAACCTACGAGAAAAGGCTGATAAATACCCTCCTTCCACCTTTGGGTCTAAAAATACCCCTAAGGTTTATTTTTGGCTGATAAATATCCTTCCAAACTAACAGATGAACTCAGTCTAACTTGACTTTTTTAAAAAGCCATGTAGTACTTTTGGATTGGTCCCACATTATAATTAGAACCCACCTAAATTTTAGAACCCAACCTGCCAAACTATCTTGTTCTTTTATTTACCTCTTGATCACTTGCGTCCATGATAACTTCTTTATTTAGTAGCAAAGACCTCAACAACTCCGGTGGCTACCAGCCCACCAACAATGGCAATATTTGTTTATGAAACAGAGACATTCTAACATGTATAGCAATATTTGTTTATGAACATTTTGCAACTCAATTAGCGTAGATAACTGTCACAGCCTTAATCCGATAGGGTGTGATCGGCACCTGACCCTTACCTAGGGCCGAGCGAACTCGCTGACTCTCGTGATACTCAAATCATACTGGGCCCTTAGGTCACAACATAAATATATCATGAAAGGTTTTCGGAAATCAAATATGCTTTTCACACTTTTCAAATCAAACGAAGTCTACAATCGTATAAAATCTGTAAAGTAATGCGTAACAATACGTCGACTTATGGAGCCGCTTACAAACTGACATACTATATACATGACCCTGTCTGCAAAGTCTCTAACATGGAACATGATACCATAACATGATACTCTGACTCGGCAGCACTCCGGAGAAAATGGAGCTCGCCAATCCCGCTGGAACATCTTCTACTAATATCTTCAGCTCATGCGGTGTACCTGCGGGGCATGAAACGCAACTCCCGAAGAAAGGGGGTCAGTACGGAATATGTACTGAGTATGTAAAGCATGGAGTATAGAAAACAGGGTCATAATCGATGTAGGAATTACAGAAACAAGTGCAATGACCAGAAAAAAAATCATAAGACTTGCCTTTTAAAATATTTATCATGCATATACATATATCGGTAAGTAAAATCATATCATAATCATGTCATCATATCATCATACATATATACCGTACCCGACCCTCTAGTGAGGGACTCGGTGAGTAAAATCATATCACAATCATGTATGCATGCATATATACATATATATATATATATATATATATATAGATATATATACTAGTGAGGGACTCGGTGAAATGTAAATCATCATATGCCATCTAGGCCACCATCCCCATCTCATCATCATCATATATATATATATATATACCCGGCCCTCTAGTGAGGGACTCGGTGAACAATGCAGTGGAATGTGCACGAATACGTACTCGGCTCGGGACTCGGTGAAAGATGCATTGGGGCATGCACGAGCAGAGTAGTGAGAAACCATATGCACATAAATCATTTTCAGAGACTCAATGAGGTAATCTAAACGAATCGTCATTTGAAAATCGGGACAATAGTTATATCAAATATCTTTCGGACGTTACTCGGAAACATATCAAACGAAATTTTAGAAATCATAGCAACGTATCGGAATCATAAGTATACGAATCATCATTTCAAACTCAATAGATAAGTATATATAATCATACTCGGGGGTCGGAAAAATAGTCATATTAAGTTCTTTCAAAAATAGGTCGTTAGAACCAAACTTAGAAAGTCGCGGGACCCACGGGCGAGCGTCAACCCAATCCGGGCCCGCCTATGGAAGTTACGAACTTTATTCACTTTAGGACTTCCCACGAACATATCGAAGCGATCCGAGCCCTTCTGTGAAAGTTACGGACGTTCGTAGTTTCGGAATCGTTTAGAAACAAAATTCTTTTGAAAACAAAACTTTCATGCAACTTCTTAAATTTAGTCATGCAAAACACATGAGAGACATAATTAGACTACATTACGAATACGGATATCAAGAAACAAATAAGGATCACAAACATGCCCGGATCGCAAGAATAGAGTTACCTCGGAGTGCGTGTCATAACTTACTTTCAACTAAGATATGCCAAAAGAAAGAAAGGTTGAGCTTTACATACCTTAGCCGCTTCCTACGCTAATCCAAACATGAGTCTCGACTTCTCAATCTATAATAATGTCATTAGGTATCACCCATTAGCCATAAGCACTTAAGAATCCAATTCCAAATTAACACTTTGTCTACAGAAATTTTGGCAGCATCTCCCTTATAAATCCAACAACCCCGAGAGTTCAACTCGGCCAATCAACAACAACCATACCAACAACCATACTAACAACATCCATAAGTGATTCAAAACGCATTCTAATGTCAATAATTCCTTTCTACACAATTCGACAATATTGCACTTATATTCAAATAAACTACATACGATCAAGCCAATACCAATGCTCACACATTCAATTACTAATCCGCAACCATTCAAACAAGATTTAAGATCATTCCAAGCAATCCACAATATTCAAAACAATCCATCCAATATGCATTACCAACCCGAAACTTTCTAAATTCCATAAGAACAACAAAATACATTTCTTTCTTCCGAATTCATAAACTACATTAACAATCCACACGTTTACAACATTATTTCCATAAATTCAAGAAGCTATATTGAAATCACATTATCTTCTAAATCAGCCCACAAACACTTACAACTTCAATTTGATCATCAACCTTCATTTTCATCACATAATCCACAACAAACAACAACCAAAATACTACATAGAATTAGTTCATCATGTTCCACCAAAAACAGCCCTACACGGCCAAGCAACATACATAATTCCATGAAGTTCATTCATTCCTACACATTCTTCCACATGCACAACTATCCATAATACACAATCCAAACATGCTAAATGGATTAGTTCTTTACTCCTATATAATCTCACATATACACGGCCACACACAACACACCACAACTTCATGAATTCCATTCATTTCCACACTCCACAACATTCACAAACTATGCATAACATATGAAAATAAGGATTAAGTCTTACCTCTTCCAATCAACTTCTCCACGGCTAGAAGTGTCCATGGCAACAATGAACGATTTTCTTGTTCCAACAACTACTCCACGTTAACGAGGACCTTCCAATTAGTAGAGAGACAAGGAGAGAAGAATTTTTCATGATCAACTTTAAGGACCACCTTTCGGCCAGCCCTCTTGGCCGAAGCTCCTCTTCTCTTTTTCTCTTCATCTTTCTTGAATTTTCTAGGATGAAGAATGATGAGTTATGCCTTGTGGTGTCATCACACACACATATATATATATATATATATATATATATATATATATATATATATAGGCACATGGCCGGTCATGTGCAATCTTTTTCTTCATTTTTTTCCAATTTTTCTCCAATTTTCTAGAATTTTCTTGGATGATAAATATGTCTTGCATGGTGATGAATTATGCATATACATACACCCCCTATAAATATGAAGTGAACACATGGCCCCCTTTATGGCTTAAAACAATTGGCCAAAATATGTGTGGGCCCCACGGCCACATGGCCACTTCATGGCTTCTCCAAGAAGTCATGAATAATAACAAATTTCCAAATTCCAAGCTTGCCCTTAATATTCCATGCCAATAATACTTATGTTACGACTTGTCCCAAAATTGTCCCAAAATACAAAACAATATAACATCCTTCCCTTTAGAACATTCGTCCTCGAATGTTCAATTGGCCTCGTAAGGTCTTCTAAGGATCTTGGGGGGTTTCCTTTATTACCACGGCATATAATCTCATCTATCGATATATCTCTTCTCGTTCTTACTTAACTCCTTTATTGCCTACAATCCATTTCTTTCACCTTTTTGCCTTTGTGTATTTGACCGCAATTTAACTAGTTCTCATTATATTCCTTCTTCCCTTTTTTTGTCTCCATTATTGTAGTCGACTTATTGTAGTCTTGGCTATCCTACGGTATTCCTTGTTAGCCTTCCGATGCCGACTTTTATCATTGTAGTTGCGTATAGTTTCACGTTGATGCTTCATGCGATTCCATGGCATGTACTCTGATGTTCAGATTACTTAGTGGTCCATAAACCTCCTCCTAACATCTAGTGGACTCTTTTATTTCCACTCATGAGAGCAACATTTTCTCTTTCTTCCAAAGTTTTCCACTACAAATCGCCGTCCTTTTTACTACAACTCGTCATTCCAAGTGTCTTCTTGAGTTCATTATCTTTGCTCACGCCCTTTTTGTACTTTTAGTTAGGAAATCTTTCTCGCCCTTTACTCTCCTGTCACTCATTACATTGCAATCTCTGTAAGAATATGCGAAGGTGTTCAGATTAGCCCAAGGAATACCTCAGCGTCACTTTACAAATCCTTATGTTCTACCTTGTCTTCCCTTCTCTTGTCTTACCTCCGGTATCGAGACAGATCCTTAGTTCAACCATAGCCATGCCTCGTCCGTCCTCAGCACTAATTCTATTTTAGTAATTGGCTTAAACCATCGTTACATTTTTCCGTAGTGTCCCCGAAATATCACAACTGCATTGTCCTTGCTAAGCCTTTACTCTTCTTATCAATTACTTACTTAGCCTTATCCTTAGCATACCAATACTTACAGGTGGCCTCACTATCCTTGTGCACTGGTATAAAATACGTTCAATCTTAGACACGGTCCTTTCGTCCTCTGGCTCGTCCTGCTCTGCATATCTCGTTCCTATCAAAACCCGCTCGTCCTATTTTGTCCTATTTCTTCCCTTTCCTTTAATCGCTCTTGACTCCCTCACTTCCTACCATAAGGATTTTCTATTCCCTCTTCTTATTACTTACGAGTTGCAATAGCATTAGCGAACACCTCCATAGCCAACATTTTGCCCTTTAATCCGGTATAGCGTCGCTACCTTTCGTACTGTCTCTCAAGTTATTCAATACCATCCTCTTGTCATACTCTTTTTTTTTCCACGCCCACTTTCTAGCGTCATGTCATTCAAAGTCTCTGCAAAAACTTCTCATACTACATTAAGTGTCATCCTGACTTTTATCCACTTATTGCTGGTTTTCCGATCTTACTAGCTTATTTCAGTAAAGGGTCTCATTTGTAGCTCAGGCATCCATATCAAACACATTACCGTGTCAATTGTTTCTATCTCATCCTTACATTTCTCTCACCCGCTTCCCCCCTTTAGGGGTGTGCTTATACCATTATTCGTTTATATATGCCCCATGTCCTCATTTCCAATCTCAATTAGGCAATACTCTTACTCCGACAATAATTACCCAAAGTTCTCTCGAAATATTATCTTTATCCTAACCTATCTCCGGTGCTTCCTTTGGTATCCCTTCATCATTTCTCCCATTTGTGCCCATCTCTTATTCTGTACCCGAGGAATCTTATGCTATCTCTGTGTCATTTAGAACGCACTACTCCTACATTATCCTTCTCCCATTCTCAGAACGTATTCTGTTCGTCCACGTTGATCCGTATCATACCAGTCATCTTCTAGCACTCATTCTACCTTGTTTCTCGTCTTCCTATAACTTGGCCTTCCACAATCCCGCTACTTATGGTACTCATGTCCTCAGTTACACACGTCATAACCTATTACTACGCTGTTGTCTCGTTTTCTTCTTACTCCTTTCCGTTAGCTCCTTCTCCTCACCGACCTAATCCGCCCCGTTCTACGCGACCTCTTAAGGTTTTTGCCCACTCCGCAGACTCAAATTTTTCCTTAGATTAATCTAACTTCTCATTTGCCTCTTACGTTATTTGTAAGACTTTTAGTAAACTTCCCGGGGGGTCACCCATCCTAAAATTTCTCTCACTCCAAGACGCTTAACTTTGAAACTTATGAAATACGACGCGTTATCTTTATGATTCGCATCCACCTCACCGCATAACCTTCGTCACATAATCTGGGGTAAACTGAGATCTTAGCGTATCCCAATTCGTCCTCACAACACATCTCATCAGCTATCTTATTCATACATTCCTATCCGTCACAATTCTTTTTCCTTCATACTCTTGTCTTAATCGTATCATTACTTCCTTTAACTATAATCTCATCATATTTTTCTCCTACTTATCAATTCAATCGATGCCTTAATATATCACTCTATCAAAATCTATCGGCCCTTTCTAAATCATCTCTTAGTATCACCAGTCCATTCCAAATTCCTTATTACCATATCCCCAACGACCTCCTATTTACTATTATCACCAACTCCACAATTAACTTATTCCTAAAGGGCAGCCGTACCCACGGCTCAGTCAATTCCCATCATTACGGTTGACACGACCTTTCCCAAACATATTCCAAACTTACATCTCATTCTCGTAGCATTTCCAGAAAAATTTCGGCAGAGTTTCCTCTGTATTCCTCACTATCCCAAGCCTGCACGCAGGAAATACCAACAATGCCTCACAGGGCCAACACATGTATATGTATCATATTATAGCACGGCCACACAGGGCTCCCAATATCATCGACAGTACAAAAATAATAAACATACCTCGTATGCCCAACTCAAACTGCACCTGTTACACTTTCCTCTTTACTTTCCCTTTCAGTTTTCAGCCTTACATTTCAATCGTACATCAATACCATACTCAACATATATCTTTCGTACCTTTACTTACCTGCGTGCTTTATAGCTTCCAATATCGTCGATCACCTTCTTCGATCGATGTCGTTCTTCTGCCGAAATCGAAAGTTAGTATAAGAAATCCCATTTCCTATGACTTGGCTCTATGGCACGATCTAAGAGGTGAAAGAAAAGTAACCACCCTAAATGCCCCGTAGCCTCCTGTTTATAAATGTGGCCGGCTTCACACCATAAACAGGACTCTACTGGACACGACTTTGCAGACAACCCCTAGGACGAACCGCTCTGATACCAATTTGTCACACCCTTAATCCGATAGGGTGTGATGGGCACCTGACCCTTACCTAGGGCCGAGCGAACCCGCTGACTCTCGTGATACTCAAATCATACTGGGCCCTTAGGTCACAACATAAATACATCATGAAAGGTTTTCGGAAATCAAATATGCTTTTCATGCTCTTTCAAATCAAACAAAGTCTATAATCGTATAAAATCTGTAAAATAATGCGTAACAATACGTCGGCTTATGGAGCCGCTTACAGACTGACATACTATATACATGACCCTGTCTGCAAAGTCTCTAACATGGAACATGATACCATAACATAATACTCTGACTCGGCAAAGACTCGGAGAAAATGGAGCTCGCCAATCCCGCTAGGAACATCGTCTACTAATATCTTGACTCATCCGGGTGTACACACGCGGCATGAAACGCGGCCCCGAAGAAAGGGGTCGATGAATATGTATGCGAGTATGTAAAGCATGGAGTGCAGAAAACAGTGTCATAATCGAAGTAGGAATTACAGAAACAAGTACAATGACCAGAAAAATCATAAGACTTGCCTTTTAAAACATTTATCATGCATATACATATATCGGTAAGTAAAATCATATCATAATCATGTCATCATATCATCGTACATATATACCATACCCGGCCCTCTAGTGAGGGACTCGGTGAGTAAAATCATATCACAATCATGTATGCATGCATATATACATATATATATACCGTACCTGGCCCTCTAGTGAGGGACTCGGTGAACAGAATCATCATATGCCATCCTAGACACCATCCCCATCTCATCATATCATCGTATATATATATATATATATATATACTGTATCCGGCCCTCTAGTGAGGGACTCGGTGAACAATGCAGTGGAATGTGCACGAATACGTACCCGGCCCGGGACTCGGTGAAAGATGCATTGGGGCATGCACGAGCAGAGTAGTGAGAGACCATATGCACATAAATCATTTTCAGAGACTCAATGAAGTAATCTAAACGAATCGTCATTTGAAAATCGGGGCAATAATTATATCAAATATCTTTCGGACGTTACTCGGAAACATATCAAACGGAATTTTAGAAATCATAGCAACGTATCGGAATCATAAGTATACGAATCATCATTTCAGACTCAATAGATAAGTATATATAATCATACTCGGGGGTCGGAAAAATAGTCATATTAAGTTCTTTCAAAAATAGGTCGTTAGAACCAAACATAGAAAGTCACGGGACCCACGGGCGAGCGTCAACCCAATCCGGGCCCGCCTATGGAAGTTACGAACCTTATTGACTTTAGAACTTCCCACGAACATATCGAAGCGATCCGAGCCCTTCTTTGAAAGTTACGGACGTTCGTAGTTTCGGAATCCTTTAGAAACAAAATTCTTTTGAAAACAAAACTTTCATGCAACTTTTGAAATTTGGTCATGCCAAAGACATAAGAGCCATAATTCGACTACATTACGAATACGGATATCAAGAAACAAATAAGGATCACAAACATGCCCGGATCGCAAGAATAGAGTTACCTCGGAGTGCGTGTCATAACTTACTTTCAACTAAGACATGCCAAAAGAAAGAAAGGTTGAGCTTTACATACCTTAGCCGCTTCCTAAGCTAATCCAAACATGAGTCTCGACTTCTCACGATCTATAATAATGTCATTAGGTATCACCCATTAGCCATAAGCACTTAAGAATCCAATTCCAAATTAACACTTTGTCTACAGAAATTTTGGCAGCATCTCCCCTATAAATCCAACAACCCCGAGAGTTCAACTCGGCCAATCAACAACAACCATACCAACAACCATACTAACAACATCCATAAGTGATTCAAAACGCATTCTAACGTCAATAATTCCTTTCTACACAATTCGACAATATTGCACTTATATTCAAATAAACTACATACGATCAAGCCAATACCAATGCTCACATATTCAATTACTAATCCGCAACCATTCAAACAAGATTTAAGATCATTCCAAGCAATCCATACAACATTCAAACAGCCCGGCCAACATGCATTACCACCCGAAACTTTCTAAATTCCATAAGAACAACGACAACACGTTTCTTTCTTCCGAATTCATAAACTACATTAACAATCCACACGTTTACAACATTATTTCCATAAATTCAAGAAGCTATATTGAAATCACATTATCTTCTAAATCAGCCCACAAACACTTACAACTTCAATTTGAGTCCTCAACCTTCATTTTCATCACATAATCCACAACAAACAACAACCAAAATACTACATAGAATTAGTTCATCATGTTCCACCAAAAACAGCCCTACACGGCCAAGCTTCAACATACATAATTCCATGAAGTTCATTCATTCCTACACATTCTTCCACATGCACAACTATCCATAATACACAATCCAAACATGCTAAATGGATTAGTTCTTTACTCCTATATAATCTCACATATCCACGGCCACACACAACACACCACAACTTCATGAATTCCATTCATTTCCACACTCCACAACATCCACAAACCATGCATAACATATGAAAATAAGGATTAAGTCTTACCTCTTCCAATCAACTTCTCCACGGCTAAAAGTGTCCATGGCAACAACGAACGATTTTCTTGTTCCAACAACTACTCCACGTTCACGAGGACCTTCCAATTAGTAGAGAGACAAGAAGAGAAGAATTTTTCATGATCAACTTTAAGGACCACCTTCGGCCAGCCCTCTTTGCCGAAGCTCCTCTCTTTTTTTTCTCTTCATGTTTCTTGAATTTTCTAGGATGAAGAATGATGAGTTGTGCCTTGTGGTGTCATCACACACATATATATATAAATATATATATATATATACAAATATAGGCACATGGCCGGTCATGTGCAATCTTTTTCTTCTTTTTTTTCCAATTTTTCTCCAATTTTCTAGAATTTTCTTGGATGATAAATATGTCTTGCATGGTCATGAATTATACATATACATACACCCCCTATAAATATGAAGTGAACACATGGCCCCCTTTATGGCTTAAAGCAATTGGCCAAAATATGGGTGGGGCCCACGGCCATTTGTGGCTTCTCCAAGAAGTCATGAATAATAACAAATTTCCAAATTCCAAGCTTGCCCTTAATATTCCATGACAATAATACTTATGTACGACTTGTCCCAAAATTCTCCCAACGTACAAATTACGGGATATAACAATAACAAGATATTTTAATTTTTCATTCTCATCCACTAGAAAGTTACTAAGCTGTAAGAACCTGCCAGTTCAAATATGAAGCATTATATTACATAAAATTAGGACATCCTAGAAACTAACAAGATCACCTAATTTCCTCCACTTCACATTAAATACATAACATCAATTTTGTAGATCACTTATCTTATCTCTGTAACATTAGTTTGCGTTAATATTATTCTAACGAGAATAATAGAGTGAAATTTTTTGATAATGAAATTGTCCTGAAAGAAGAGGAAAATGGAGATGCAAAACCCTAGGTGTGCTCTCATGAAAAAAAGGAGATGCAGAACCCACTGTCTCGTTAAGTCGCCATGTTGATAGTGATGAATTACTTGAAGGTTAAGAGGAAGAAGGAAAGGACTCAGAGGAGATGCAGAACCCAGATGGAGGACATTTCTAATTTCTAAAATTCGGGTGGGTTATAATTATTCTGAAATTAAAACATGAGACCAATCAGGAAATGCCACATGGCTTTGTAAAAGATTCAAATTAGATTGAGTTCATCTGTTAGTTTGGAAGGGTATTTATGAGCCAAAAACAAAACTTAGGTATTTTTAGAGTCACAGGTAGAAGGAGGGTATTTATGAGCCTTTTCGCATAGGTTAGGGGTATTTACGAGCCTTTTCTGTAAAAACAATAGCCTACACCTCAGTAGGATTTTCCCTTAACTCCACTACACCGGTGAGCCTCTGCAAATTCAAGTTATAAACTCTGCAACCTAGGAACTAACCTCTAATTCCTATCTCACTAATTGACCTCTGACTAGCAAGTGCCCGTCAAGTTGACCTCCAACTTGAAGTTAAATTTACCACGTTTTGTATCTAACTGTAATGCCTCTAATAAAATGGATAGATACACAACACGACAACCAACCTAATACAAATGTCTAGACTTAAGAATTAGAAAACATTATACAATAGAACAACTTCTTCAATCTATCTTCTTACACTAGGGTAGCACGCCTGGATTCTTGAATATTCTTGATATATCTTTTGATGGCTCAATATTCTGAATTCTCTCTTTGTGGGTGCACAAACCTTCTTTTTGTCAAGACATGGATATTTATAACATTGTGTGCACAATAGGTCGGCAAACACAAAACCTTTTTTGAGTAGGCCCATGAGATATAATAGGGTTTGTGTTGAATTTGGATTCTTTCCCTTTCAGTCGGCTTCTTTGTCCTTGCTAAAGTCTGAATAATCTCGATAATTGTGGAAAGGAATCCTGCATACTGGACCACCAAGTCTTTACCATAAATAGGCAAATCCTAGATGCTATAGTACTTGCGTTGGAATATGTTCACGAACCTATTTCATTCACCTGGTTTTTAAGCCTATGAATCTGTGCACTGTCTGAGATGGTATATATTCACGAACCTGTTTCATAATCCCCTTCTCGTTCATTCCTGTGACTCTATCTTGAGCCGGCTTTTATGATGGATGATGGAACATTTGTGATGGATGACGGAACATGTTGACAAACTTGTTTCATTTGGCACGCTCTCCGCTATGTGTTTGTGTTTCTTTACTTAGATTTATTCATTGCTGGAATAATTCATGTCTTTAGCCCTGTATTTGCTTTGTGACACCAAACATGTTCTTGCTCTGTGTTGGAACATGTTTGTAGACCTGGTTCATACGCTTTGTCTGCAACACTCTTTATTCGAACAAAATAGTTCTGAGCCTTCTTCACCTTTTCTACTTCATGATCTTTTATCGTTCGATTCATTCACCAACTGCACCTGAAGACTTCTGAGATAGAACATCTTTTCAGACTTGTTTTTTAATTCTCTTGAACCGCTCATGTGACTGAGTCACCTTCATCTCCATTGTTCTGCATTTGTCTTATGATTAATCATGTATTGGTTCTCTCTCTTGGATCTGATTATTGCAGTTATCTTTGCATTGACACACATGTTTGCACCATGAGACATGTGTATGCTCTTCTCTGTAGTTTCTTTGCAATAGAACATGTCTATGGACCTGTTCTAACCATTCTGTGCTGCTTGTTTTCTAAGCCTTTTTCATTGTTTGGAACCTGTGCTCTATCTCAACCAGCTGTCTAGCTTCATTTAATTCCTTTTTCGATTATCACATATATCTTGGCATGTTTTCTTTTCATTGTAGGTTCACTTTGTTAATCATCAAAATTTCATACATGGCTTTATGCCAACAAATTCCCCCTTTTTTTATGATGACAAACACATGTCTTACACTTATCTTTTAAGCATTTGTGTAACATGTTCCGACCATCTCATAACCCAGTATTTAAGCATTAGACTTATAGCAAACCAGGTTAGCAATTGAGTCAAAAAGCACAAGCAGACAGTAAATTAATCTTCCCCTTTTGGAATCATTAAAAAGTTAATCTCAGAAGCAATTAAGCATTTTCAATATTAAACTCATGGCCACTGGGGCTATCACATATACACAAGATAAGAATAGTCACTCATTTAAGTCAAAATATTTGAGTCAAATAGAAGAGGAATTTATTTTTTAGATATTCATTAGTTAATCAAAGTCCTTTTTATTAATATCAACAAGTACAATTCTAGTCCCTTGAGCAAAATTATATACATCAGATCATTTGACTAGACTTGGAACTTAAACGCTAAGAATTGTTACAAGGAAAGTAATTTTCTCGGCCAAATTCTAGGAAGTCCTATCTGGGTAATGTTCCTATCTGGGTAATGTGGAGAGGCTTTGGCTATAAGGGTCATGTCATTGGCAGAACAATAGCTCATCTCACAATTATCATCAAAATCAGTTGAAGGAATGTCATCATTTTTCATGGATCTGAATCAACCAATCTGGCATCTGTTTCTAATAAGATATTTAAATTTATGCCCCTCAGAATACCATCTAGCACTTACAACTCAATATTCAGATCATGCTCCATTCTTTACCACAAGAAGGTCCATCGTCGTTTTCCACTGGTTTTGCCTATGAAGGCCAAGATTAAGATGTTCCTATTTCCTATGTGGTTCCCCTTTGTTTCATCCTTCCATATTTCTTCATGAACCTCTATACCTTCATCACTCATTTTTTCTTATTTGTTTAACTATTTCAACCTGAGCCGAACATACAATATAAAACAACTCATTTTCTTGAAGAGTTGTTTCTTTATTGATTTTTTGCTCACTTTCTCCTTCTTCATATTTTAGCACATTCCCCTTTTCTATATGCTCTAAATAATTTTCTCCCCTCTTTAACCAGCTCTGTGGGTATTTTCATGTGTATAATCAAGAGAGGTGGATTAAGGTGAGGGGAGTGGGGAATATACTCTACGGTTGAGGAGTTTTGTGAGTATATGGAAGAGAAGGGTTTATCAGAACTAGAGGCGTATTTTGATATTTTAAAACTTCAGATTTGGTTCCAGGGTGAAGTAATGGTGTGAGTAAGATTTGACAATTTGAGATTGGTTTCAGTATTCGTGATAATGGAGACTAAAGTGGTGTTAATCGGCATTTGAAGAGTCTTCTTGGAAGAGTTGATGACTCGTTTTTGATAAATTTTCCCCCTTTTTTCAACACGGTCATCATGACTTAATTTTCACTTCTTAACACCTCACTTAATAACGGCTAATGTTGGCTAGGGTAATGACAAGTTGTTCCATGATCTGAGTATTTAATTGACTGGAAGAGAAAGAACACGTACCTGGAGTATAGAAGACTCACTATATGCAATCTTTAGTATTAAAGCCAGTTCTGTGGCAGTCATTATCTTTGACACTTTTAGGAGATCATGAACATATTATGGTATAGGACATACAAATAAATATACAAGATTGAGTAGAATATTTTAATTACTTTGAAAATCCACACAGTATAAGACAATCTTTCTAGCCAATTTTAAGGAAGATTTGTGCCACTTCAATCATTCTCAATGCCACCAAAATGTACCACAATTCGTCTTCTTCAATCCTTTTTGTCAATACATCAACTTAATCAATTAAGAAACCTTTTAGCACAATTTTATCATTTGTGCACTAAATAATGCGTTGTAGTCTCCTGATGTCCCTTTTGCTGGTGTTCCTGTGGGGATACTTACATTTCAGCACTTCTCAGGATCAGGTTGAGCTACTTGTTCCAGTTGACTTTCTTCGTTCTACCTGATAGAGCAAGTTCTTCAACCTGTTTCATGGTCACATGAGTACTTACCATTCGGATGTGTTCTTCTCTTCCACGCAGTTTCTTTTGGTTAAGTGCTCTCTACTTTTCTCTTCTTCTCATCACTTATCTCTCCTCTTTCATCATCCTCTAGTGAACTGGATTTTTCTTTAGAGTTCTTCATTTGTTCCCCATAACATTCAGCCTTGGGTGATTCCTTGATTTTATCCCTTTTCTCAAGTGTTTATCTAAACCTTCCCTTTTCTAAAATAAGAGTGAACATAATTCTTGTTTCATTCCTGTTGTAAGATTTTGAGCAAGCCTTTTCATATACCGTTGTTTTGCTTGGTTTCTGTCACTCTCCCCTTCATCGACAATCAAAGGTTGGTATTACGGCCCTTTCCTGGCTTAGGTCCCTTTCTTTTGCCTTTGTTTGCTGGGTGTCTTTTCTTTCTGTTTGTATTCCCCACATTCTTTTCTATAGGTTCCAGCTTTGTTCCTCTTTGAATGAGTTCGGCATCTGCGGTTAGCTTTAGAGCTTCTACTTAGAATGCTGTGATGTGTTAACCAAGTTGAGCCACCGTTCTTTCAATGAGGAATTTTCCCATTTTGTTTTATTTTCGCTCTTCTTTATACTCCTGGACCCCTTTGTTAGGCTGGAAATGGTGCAGAGCAGTTTCACTCTTTCATTGCTCATATTTTGACACTCATTACTTAAATTTATCACCAGTGTCATAAGGTTGTTCCAAGGTATGTCATCAAGCTTTTTAACATCAAGAGTACCTTCCCAGATTTCCTTCTCAATGCCAGAGTGTGAATCTTCAATGGCTATGAGAGCATTGTAATCAACTTCCACTAAATCTTTCTTGGACCTTGAACTCGATGCTGCTGTCATCACCCCTTTTCCTTTTGATCTACATGTTGAACAATTTTCAATCTTGGAGTTTGATTGTCCACGGACTGAACATCTTCTGTGTTGATCATCATGAGCAAAGTTGTCTACTTGACTCTCTTCTATCTTGTGGTTATTGCCATTCCAATATGCTTGTATCTTTAATTCCTCCTTATCGCTATCTGAATTGGCTGGTATGGCTCTTGATTTCAAAGGATCTTTCTTCATTTCATGCGTTAGTAAGTTGATATATAGATTTTCTATTCGCATGGTGTTTATTTCACATACTTCTCTGATGGCCAGAGGATCCCACTGAGGAGGAAGACTTCTTAGAATTTTTGTGACTAAGTCTTCATTGGTAAAGGTCTTACCAAGAGCTATGAGATTACTGGTAATATTGACAAATCTATTAAACATATCTCTTGTGACTCCTTCTCCTTCATTGCAAATGGTTTGTATTTCCTCATAAGCATATTTAATTTGAGTTTCTTTTCTTAAGGCATACCTTCATGAGATTGTGCTAGCAAGTCCCAGATTTCCTTAGCGTTTGAGAATCCTGGTACTCTGCTGCACTGATCCTTTCCTAGGCTGTAGAATAGAATGTTAACAGCTGTTGCATTTAGCTCCATAATTGTAACATCATTAGCCGTGAACTCCTCTTCAGTCTTTGGCCTTCTTATTCCATCTTGCATAGCCTTCATGGGGAACGGCGGCCCTTTTAACGTGATTATCCACAGACTGTAGTCCATACCTCTTAGATAGGTCTGCATCCTATTCTTCCATAAGAAATAGTGCTTGCCTTCGAATTGTGAAGGCATGTAGATTGATTCCCCTTTGCTTTGTTCTGTAGGTTGGGAAGCCTTCATCATAATCTTCTCCCAAGTGTTAACCTCTTTGAGGAGAACCTGCTCTGATACCACTAGTTAGGTCGCACGACCTGCTTCTTATCCTATGTCATATCGAGTTTTCGCCCATAGGATGGAACACATTACTCTATCGGTTCTTTGCTAGGGTCTTGCAGAATATAAACATCAGGTAAGTAAAGAACACAATGATTTGTACGTGGAAACCACATAGGTCACAAGGGATATATAAACCACGACCTACAGCTCTGTAGGATTTTCCCTAAACTCCACTAGAACAGTGAGCCTCTGTAAATTCAAGGTACAAACACTACGAGCTAGGAACTAACCTCTAATTCCTATCTCACTAATTGTCACGACCCAATTTAGGGTGCGCGGGCAACTACCTTTCCCTCTTCGGTAGGCGAACCCTCAATCAATACACAACAATCAAGTAAAGACAATTTGGATATTCCAAAAGCTAAGTACAATTAACAGCGGAAATCAATTGCCTAATAAACTCCAAGATGGAAAATATTTACAACCGTTAAATAGATAAGGACTCCTTATAAGTTTCCACGACCTGGTCTAGACGAGTACAAGAGCGACTAATGACTTCAGATTGCCACTACATTCTAAGACTCAACGTCCGTCCTGGAATGAAATGGGAGGATGCCTTCCAGATCGGCACCGCGTATTTCCACATATGGTTCGATCAATCCCCTGAAACAATCTATACCCCAAAGAGGGTGTAGCAAGTGCAATATATCAGTACAGCCACGCATACTGAACAAGTATCATAGGCTGACAATGGTTAGTAACACATATCAATAAAAGAATTCACATATAAACATGATAACAACCCAATCAAGTCATACGTCTATCCACCACACACTGTATATCAATACCTTTAGGCATTAATTTCACTCTAATAATTCTCCAGTCAATCTCCCAACGATCTCGAAACTCACATATCATTAAATTGATCATTTCAGTCTAGTAGTCAACTCATCATTAAGACGACCGTTATCCTACATCACCTAGAGACCAAACATATAACTAATCTTGCGGATGGTCTATGGGATACCTCAACAAGTTCAATCAATGAATCCAGATTCAAGTACACGTCATTTCCTGTGTAAAGCATGTAATCCTAAATGTGCCAAGTCTGAATAAATCAATCCAAATCCAATCATCACAAGTAAACACCAAATCATCATTTACAAGCCATAATGCAATGCAATCCAAGATGTATCAATGCAATGCAATGTAAGATGTATAAATGCAATGGCATGCCATGCAAATGAGGTGTACACATGTACTCCGGACGAAAATATTGATGTCTCGGTAGAACAACCCAGTGTGACTCGAGAAGTCTAAGTGCCACCTGTCCCGAATCTTTGCCCAACAGACAGACGGGACCCTGGTTAATTGCTCACAGGGAGAGTCTCACCGGCACCACTCTGGGGGACCTGCGGAGTCCATGCATTCACAACGATTTTGGGATATCATCGAAATCGGCCATGCAACAACAATACCGGAATAGATCATCAGACATCAGCCATTTCACAGTCGCTCAAGTAAAAGAGTCTGTCAAATATCAGTTTCACACAATCAACGATTCCAGAATTGAAGCTCGGACATCGGCCTTCTCATAATCACTCAAGTAAAAGAGTTTATCAAATATTAGTTTCATATAATCAACGATTCCGAAATGGATCTTCGGACAACGGCCTTTTCACATTCACTCAAGTAAAGAGTTTATCAAAATGTTAGTTTCGCTCCGTCAACGATACCGGATCATTACCAGGTATCGGCCATGCATCATGAATATGAGAGAATGCATGCAATGCATATGTAAATCGATCAAGTTCAATATCGCAAGTACCACAATGGGGTACGCCAACAACGTATCATATCACATTACCAACAGTGGGTATGCCAACAATATATTCGAACCACAAATACCACAGTGAGTATGACAATAATATATCCGAACCAAGATGGATAACAAGATCTAATTTCTAGCAACAATTCATGGCATCGAGCCAACACAATAGAATTGTCAAGCACAGCATAACGGGGTGGCTAGTCCAAACACACAACAGGTCAATCAATCGATATACATTATTACCACTTCCTTAAATTAGCCTATTAGCTTAGAACAACTAATCTCACCTTACACTCACAATCATTCGTCACAACTCTTTTTAGAACTCAATCACAATCGTTGGTGTATTTTATCCTCTCATTTATCAACTAGGTTCACTATTAATGGCATAACACAATAATCACATATTACGAGAATTTCTCATCATTAGACGCAACAATAGGCTTCACCCGCTACTTTCAAGTCACATATATCCAGCGATATTAAAGAAAAAACACATAAAACAACCTAAGGAATCTACATGCCACATGCCCGAACATACAAATCACACAACAATACCACCCTAAGATTCCATACCAAATCTCCAATTCCTATACATGCATTCTCCGTTCCTTGTAATATACGAATATATGAAACTAACCGGGTCTACCGAAAGGGGAACGATAACCTACAGCGGCTGACCGAGCAGTGCCACGAACCCACATGTTGCCTTGTCTTTCGAAGCGTCTCCAAATAATCAAACTCTATCACATATGAATTCTATGTAAGAAACCATGAATAATGATACCCATATTGGCTACTTTTTATTCGGGTCAAATTTCAACTCTTAATTTAGGAAAAACGGGAATTTTATGACCAAAATACCAAATTCATTACTACAAGGTCAAACCCCATTACTTTAATCATGGGAATACTCATCATCATTTATATGAAAACCCCCAAATTTAGGTCTAAGAACCCTAACTTTGATTCAAGAATTTCAACTCTAGAATGGAAGATTATTAGTTAACAAGCCTAGATATATCATTTTCTAGCATAAATAGCAACATTAACATCATTTATTCACAATCTAGGAAGCCAATTCGTTTTGAGAACCTTTTCAAGAAAACCCCCCATAAATCCTCTTTGATTCTATGAGTTCTATGGTTATATTAACGATTAAAAGGTGAAACTAAGTAAGTATGAGGTTAAGAACTTTACCTTAGGAAGAAAATGACTCTCTAGACCTTCAAGTCACCTCCAAGAGTGCTTACATGAGTTTTAGAAGTTATGAGAAATGTCTAAGGGTTTATGAAATAAAAAGGGTATTCTAGTATAGTTATGCCGCTACAGCGGCCATTGTGCCGCCCCAACGGTGCTCAGACCGCTATGGTGGTCTAGCCAGAATTCAACTTGCGGCTGCAACGGGCCATTGTGCCGCCCCAGCCAAGTGCTCGGACGACTATGGTGGTCTGCTTGAGAATTCAACTTGCGGTGCACGCGGTCTGGTGCCTCTACTGGCGGGCACCGACACCAGAAATTTTTCCCAAGTTTCACCATTTGATCCGATTTTTTGACTAGCCCCCGAGGCCATCTGCTCACATACCATACACATAGACACATATATAAGCATGCTACTAACGCGCCCATGGCCACGAAATTCCCAACGGAGCTCTCATTGATCCAGTCAACTTTGGGTCAACTCATTTTCACTTTAAGCCTATATTTCACAAAATTTGCCCGAATCCCGATCTAGAAATCTCAAGAAGCGTGCCAATGGTTCTCTCGGGTAAAAAATGGGCTAATCGCTGCTCGGGATAGGGCTAAAATACCAAAAAGGCTATAACGATCAAACGGGTCGTTTCACTAATCAACTCTGACTGGAGAGCACCCTTCAAGTTAACCACCAAATGGAAGTTGAATTTTCAACGTTTTGTATCTTAATTGTAATGCCTCTAATAAAGCGAATAAAGATAAACTCGATAATCAACCTACTACAGAAGTCTAGGCTTAAGAACCAGAAAACATTATACTGTAGAATAACTCCTTCAATCTATCTTCTTGCACTATGGACACACGCCTGGATTCTTGAATATTCTTGATATATCTTTTGATCGCTCAATATTCTGAATTCTCTCCTTGTGGGTGCACAAACCTTCTTCTTGGTAAGACTAGAATATTTATCACATTTAGTGCACAACAGGTCGGCAAACACAAAACCTTCTTCGAGTAGGCCCATGAGATATAATAGGGTTTGTGTTGAATTTGGATTTTTACCTTTTGAGTAGGCTTATTTGTCATTTTAGAAGTCTGAAAAATCTCGATAATTATGAGAACGGGATGATGAACATGTTTACGAATCTATTTCATCCACCTTGTTCGTCTACCTCTAAATATCTGCACTGTCTGAGATCGAATATGTTCACGAACCTGTTTCATCATCCCATTCTCGTTCATTCCTACGACTCTCTCTTGAGCTTGCTCTATGTCTGTGTTTCTTCACTTAGATTTATTCATTGCTAGAATAATTCATGTCTCCAACCCTGTATCAGCTCTGTGACTCCATACATGCTCTTGCTTTTTGTTGGAACATGTATGCAGACTTGGTTCTATGTGCCTTGTCTGCAACTCTCTTTATTCGAACAAAAGAGTTCTGAGTCATCTTCACCTTTTCTGCTTCATGATATCTTCTCGTCTGATTCATTCACCAACTGTATTCGAAGACTTATGAGATATAACATGTTTTCAGACTTGTTCTATTCTTCTCCTGAAATCCTCATGGGACTGAGTCAACTTCACCCCCTCCGTTCTGCATCTGTCTTGTGATTGATCATGTATTGGTTCTCTCTTTTGGATCTGATCATTGAACTTGTCTTTGCATTGACACACATGTTTGCAACATGAGACATGGGTATGCTTTTCTCAGTAGCTTCTTTACAGTAGAACATGTCTATGGACCTGTTCTAACCGTGTCTTGTCTTCTTGCTT
>NW_026713248.1:0-43355 GCF_029784015.1 Lycium ferocissimum | reverse complement strand
CCCGAAATGGTCTTGACCCTAACTTATCATAGTTAACCCGGATTGTCCCGATGTACAAAATACGGGATATAACATTAAGATTCTTCTAGCCCACTCGGTAACATGTTCCTTTTGTTCTTTCGAGATCCTTTCTTTTGAGGACCTGTTCCTTCCTTTCTTGTTCCCTTCTTGAAAAGGTTCCTTTCTGTTTGAACAACTTCAGTCCTTGTTTCAAAGGCTTCCTGGTTGTGATCAGCTTGTCCACCGTGTGTGTATACCTAGTTTTTCCTATTGAAAACATGATTGCTGTGAAGATTGTAAGGCGCCTTCTCTTCCACAAAGCCAAGTCCTTTTTTGCTGTTTCCATTAGTCTCATTTGTGGTAGTAAATTCATCAGACAAGAAGATCCATTTGAGAGTTTTGTCAAGATCGAACACAGCCCTTTCTAAGTCGTTCTTGAGCTGCTCATTCTTTTTAGTTTCAGCAGTGAGGTTCAGTTTTACTTTCTTCATCTTCTCTTCATACACCAAGAAGGTCTTGCTTGCTTCTCATCTTCTTTTAAAAGAGATTTCCTTATCTTTGTCATGACCCAACCCCGTAGGTCGTGACTAGTGCCCGAATTGGGCACCTAAACACATTCGTAAATCCGAGTCGCAAACCGATGGCTTATACAGACACAAATATCAACCGCTGTCTCAGATTATATCAAACTATCGCAAACACATCTCAAACACAACTGCATATATATCGGTTTTAGGCTATCAAATGGCGCATCGGCCCAAAACATATACAAGTGCAAGCCGACGAGGAGCTGCCCGGCGAATAGGATCGCCTCAAAATAAATAACATACAAACACAGTACGTAATGGGCATAACCTACATACATGTCCATGCACTTAAACGTACAAACGGAATCATATGATGGAACAGGGCCCCGCCGTACCCCTGACCAAATATATACAAATGCAACAAATGGATATATACCAAAATATAGGCTCCGGAAAAAGAGGGAGCACTCCAAACAGCAGAGAAGGTGTCCTAGACAGGTGGATCACCAACCGTGCGTTCGTACTGCGGCATGAAACGCAGCCCCCCGAAGAAAGGGGGTCAGTACGAAATATGTACTGAGTATGCAAAGCAGAAAAGGTAGTATACAAATCTGAGTCCAAATCGAAACAGAAATACAGAAGATAAATGCATTTCCAAAATATCAAAATGTTTTTTTTTTTTTTTAAATACGAATCATGCATAGGGCACAGAAAATATGGTCGCTCTTTGTCAAATGGCGCCATAACACAAGATAACACCGTAAAGTTTCAAATCTCCGAATCCCCGTCACATATCACAACACAAAGATAACGCCAAACACAAAGATAACACGGAGTATATGATAATGCGCACGACAACGTAATCGGCCCGGACTCCGGCGAAAGATATAGCAAAATGCACGAGCGGAGTCGTGAGGAATCGTATGCATAAAATCATTGTCATAAATCCAAAAGATAAGTAAAATAGTCGTATTTGAAATCAGAATAATAATTACAACATTTTCTTTCAAAAGTTGTCGAAATTACATAAAGGAACGTCGCGGGACCCACGGACGGGTGTAGACCCGAGCTGGGCCCGCCTATGGAAAACATACTCATCCTACATCATACAACCCTCTACGAAAATCTCAAAGCAATCCGAGCTTTTCTGTGAAAGTTATAGGCGTTTGAAGTTTTAGAATCGCTAAAGAATAACTCTTTTTTTAAAAAACAAACTTTCATGCCATCTTTACAAATCAATATTTCCAAGGACAAGGGATCAATATTTCATCACATCAACATATGAATATCAAGGAACAAATGCGTATCATAGACATGCTCGGATTGCGAGAATAGAGTTTCCTCGAAGCTCGTGTCATAGCCTATTTTAACTAAGGCATGCCAAAGAAGGAAGGTTGAGCTTTACATACCTCAAACGCTCTCCAAAATAATCCAAACTCAAGCTAAATCCAACCTACGCCTCGGGCTGCCCAAGATCTATAAATAAGTCATAACATGCCAAACATTAGCTATAGACATTTTGGGCATCTAATTCCAAATTTGCCTTTAATTCTATAGAAATTTGGGCAGCATTTCCCCTGTAAATAGGCCACCCCGAGAATTTAACTCGGCCAAATCAATCAACAACAACAACAACAACCAACCTAGCAACATCAATAACCAATCCGGAAGACAATATAACATTAATAAGCCTCTTTTCCATCATTCAACGACATTCAATATATTTGATTCAATGGCTTACGTTCAAGCCAACATTAACGCTTATACCTTCACATGCTCATCCAAACCCATATCAACAACATTTAAAGACATTCTAAGCAATTCATACAACATTTCCAACAATCCAAAGATTGCTCCAATTTACCCGAATTCAGCTCCTTGGTATTCGTATGCTTGATATGATGAAATATTGGCCCTTATGTCTTTGGAATGGGACTTGATTTTTTCTCCTCTTGGCCGAGAACCCCTCTAGTCTTCAACTTCTTGCTCTTTTTTTTTCTCTAAGTGTTAAATGAAGGGAATGAACTAGTGGTCATCCTTTTAACTAGTGCAAGACTTATTCAAGTGTTCATGGCCCACTCCATGTGTTGGATCAATTAAAAATGAACACAAAATGGGTGGGCCAATCCCAATAGCTACACGGCCAAATGCATGAATAAATGCATGATTTGCAAGTTCCATTAATTCCAATTTTGATCTCAAATTTTCCTAATTGTTCCATGCCAACAAATTCATGCACAACTTATGTCCAAAAATAAAATCGAAGGTCAAAAGTCTCGACTTTGTATCCCCGAATAGTTGGACCCTAACTTATCATAATTAATCCGGATTGTCCCAATGCACCAAATACGGGTTCTAACAATCTTTTCTCACTTGACTTTCCAACAAGATATTTTGTTGGTTTGTCTCATGAACTTGATTCTTCATATCTTTAGCTAACATACATAAGTCCTTCCTATCTAGTTCTATTTCATCAAGAGTAAGATTTAACTCCCGTGTCTCTGCGATTAGGGCGTGACATGCATCAATCAGCACGCCTGACAATGATACGAGTTACCTTTGAGAGCAAACTTTTAGGTTTTTCTTTATATCGAAGAAATTTACCTCTATGTTCTCATCATCATCATCATCCGTGTCAGATTTAGTAGTGAGTGCAAGGTATGACTTATGCTCAGTTGCTCCATCATCAATTGCCATCATGGACAATTCCCCTTTGTCATTTTCACTCTCAGACTCACTTGAGGAGTCTCCCTAGGCTGCAAGTGCTTGCCTCACAATCTCATCGGCTGCCTCTTTTTTTCTGAAACTCCTGTCAGGGACCTGGTTCCTCTTTGCAGTGCTGTCATAATTATCCTGCTTGTTTTGAGGACAGTCTGTCATGAAATGATCAGATTTCCCACATATATATGGCAGCAATAGTCATTTTCCTTGAAGATTCTACTAGAGCCTCCTGCTATGGTAAATCCCTAACTTCTCTTGATCATTTTGTGAAATCTCTGTGTGAGATAGGCCATTTTTGACTCGTCATCACTTGTGTCTCCTTTTGCAGTTTTGAAACTAGGCTCTTCTCCTTTTTCACCTTTTTGTTTTCTGCCTTCTTCATGATCATCTTCATTTCATGAGTCTTATGATTCCCAATGAGCTCATCGACTATCAATTTGCGGAGATCCTTGGCCTCAGAGATAGCATTTACCTTGCTATCCCATGAGTCAGATAATACAGAAAACAACTTTCGAACTAGCTTGGTGGTTGTGATGATTTCTCCGAGAGAGTGGAAATCATTGATTATGGAGGTAAATCTAGTGTGCATCTCATGAATGGATTCACTCTCTTTAATTTTGAACATCTCATACTCCGTGGTGAACATGTCAATCTTGGAGTTTTTTACCTGAGTTGTTCCTTAATGGGCAGTTTGAAGAGCTTCCCAGATCTCTTCTGTTGATGAACAAGCTGAGACACGATTGTACTCCTCTGATCCTATGCCACACACTAGAATCGTCTTGGCTTTATATTTTTTTTCAATCCTTTTTCTGTCAGCTTCATTGTATTCCTTTCTCGTTTTGACAGTGGTCTTTTTACCGTCTTCACTTATGTGAACTGGAATGTAGGGACCATCCCAGATGACATCCCATACCTCTGAGTCTTTAGCCATGATGAAATCATGCATCCTAGTCTTCCACCACCCATAGTACTTTTCGTTAAATCTGGGAGGTCTGGTGAATGACTGTCCTTCTTTCATATTTGGTAGGGCTGCCATTTCAAAGATCCTTTCTAGGTGTTAGCCTTTTAGAAAGCACCCACTCTGATACCACTTGTTAGATGGTTGTGCGTCCACCAAATAGTATATGGAGGGACCTAGTTGTGTACCAGTTCCCTTATGCAGTGTAGTAAGTAAGGAAGGCATGATTTTACCGTGGAAAACTCCTTGCTCAAGGGATTAAAAATCGCGACCCACCTCAGTAGGATTTCACCTCCACTAATGGAGCACCTTCCGGTTACAGCCCTATCATAAGCTAGGAATTAACTCCCATAAACCCTCACCCTTACAATAACACTTCTGCAACCTTAGAACTAACCCCCGTAGCCCCTCCACACTTGCAATACACCGATTGCAAGCACCTTCACTTGACTAACTCTAGCCAAGGACCATTAATACACCTAGACTAACTCTAGCCTAGTGTACCACTCAAAAGCTTGCAGAAACCCACTCAAAAGCTTGCAGAAACACACTTCCAGCAAGTACACTTTGAGACTTTTCAAAGCACCTACAAAAAACTTCTTAACGCAGAAGAGTAGGTTTACAATTTAAGCACAAATGAACAAAGATTTACAACAACCTAAAGAACATAGACTAAACTCATATCAATTTCCCCCTTTTGATGATGATAAACTCATAGACTGATGTTCCTCCTGAGAACTTACTTCCCACTTGTTTCCCATGCGAAGCAGATCATCATTGTCCAGGCACATGCAACATGTTAGCAACATAATACCATTTTCAACAGGAAGACAAAATTGCCATAATATCATCACATATCAATTTTCCAGTTCTTCCCCCTTGCTCAAAGATATTTTCCCACAGTTGTGAGTTTTTTGACCGCTTCACTTTTACCTCATAATTATATCTTACCCCTTTTGGCATCATAAAAAATTTTAAAGCATAACCAACAAGAAGTTCAGATATATCAACTTAGAGCCATAGGGACAACATAATCATGAGTAAGATAGAGGAAAGCAAGCTAGCAATAATGCACAAGAACACAACAATATGCCAATAAAAAGATCAGCATAGGTGCAGATAGTAATCAATACAGTATACAAAAATGATAGTTAAACTGCAGATCTGCCAAAATTCAAGAAAAAGGTGACTTCAATTTTAGGCAAAAGGGGTAGGCGCTAGGAAGGATTTTCTAGACAGTGTAGAGACCTGAAGGGGCTGAGCAGGTATAGGTCAATTTCAATATGCTTGATGATCCTTTATCATCTCATCTCTGAGTGCGTCCACTTGAGTTCTTAACTGATCCCTTTCTGCCTGTAGCTTCTCAATTTCTTCTTTTGCTTCTCGCTCAAAATCTGGTTCTTCCAGTCATTCAGTCTGTTGGGCTTTTAGAAGAGCATTTTCCTCCTTAATTTGTTTCATCTTTGCACTTGCTGCTTCTTGAGCTTCTATTAGAATTTAGAAAGTGGATGGACTTCCAACACTTGGTCCCTGTGACACAAGCTCACACTTGGTCCCTGTGGCACAAGTGCACACTCCTTCAAGGTGGCTACAGAAAACACATGGTCCTTAGTTCCTAAGGAGGCTCTACCAGTTCTTACATTAAGTGCGCAAGGGCTTTCGATAAGAAAAATCCATATAGGAGACCAGGTTCTCCTTGTACAATTTACGCCACCTTGCTAATTCTCTCGATCATGATGTATGGCAAGTTGATTGGTTCAAAAAATGTAAGAGCTTGCATTAGAACCAGGTCTTCTACCGTGACGGTAGATCACCCCTCCATCCTTGGCCAAATGCCCTTGCTGACAAACTTGATAGCTCGTTGATGCTCTGGATTAAGCTCACTCTTTCAGAGACCAGCTGTTGTTGCTGACCCTCAGCTTTAACAATGACATTCTTAGACTTTGGAGATGTCTTATCTGCTACAGCTCTCAGTCTCACTGCCTTTACTCCCAAGATTTTCCCAAGTGTCGACGTAGTGAGCACACACCCTGTCAGATTCATTGTTAGGGCCAGAGAATTATTAGAGCAGAGCAGATTTGTATAGAATTCAACCACTTTTGCTTCATATGCACATGGTGGTGGTTGAGTAAATAGATAGCTCTGCTCCTGGAATTCCACCATTTCCATCACATCCTTTATTTCTGGCTCCTCTATCTTAACCTGACATCAAAAACTCTCCCAAAGAGACCCTTTTGATTTTGTAGGTTCTTTTTACAACTTCTCCTCTTGGAGGAACCTGGTCTCTGTGCTTCGAAGGTTTGGAAAGTGAATAGAGGACAGGATAAGAAGGATGTCTTTCAAACAGGCTGAGTTGACACTTTTGGAATAGGTCTAACAGAGGACAAAGGATTGGTTTAAGTGAAGATTTGGCACAGATATTATTTTGAAAGATCTTGGAAGAGGAAAGGATATATACTTTATTTGGCAATCTTGCTGTCACGACCCAACCCCGTAGGCCGTGACTAGTGCCCGAGCTGGGCACCCGTACATACCCAATAACCAGAATCAGCATACAAATACTTACACATATACAAAGATCATACGTAGTCTCTAAATTGTCGCATGGACGAGCATATATACTGCACAGAAGCCGGCAAGGCTGTCATAATATACACAATATGCCAAAACATATATACACGCAGCCGACAAGGCTGCCACGATGAGTGGGACCGCCCAAAACATAAAACATGCGAACACAGCCGAACAGTAATAGACACAACCCACATATATGTCTACAAACCTCTAAGAGTAACAACAGAATCATATGACGGGACAGGGCCCTGCCGTACCCCTGAATGAACATATACATATGCAACGGAGGAGTCTGTACCAAAATATAGGCTCCGGAACAAAAGAGCACTCCAAAGTAGCAGGATAGGTGTCCTAGGCTAGCGGATCACCATGATGGGCATCTGAACTTGCGGGCATGAAACGCAGCCCCCGAAGAAAGGGGGTCAGTACGGAATATGTACTGAGTATGCAAAGCATGAAATACAGTAAACAGAATCATAATCGAAGCAAGAAGTACAGAAAATAAGTGCAATATCCAGAATACCAAAATATTTACTTTCAAAACACAAATCATGCATGGGGCTCAGGGAATATGGTCGCCCACCCGTCATTGGCGCCATAACACATCATACTCCAGAAGATTTCATATCTCCGAAACCCGACATATCCCATAACACATCATAACGCCATAACACATCATAACACCAGAATATAAATGGAACCCGGCCCTGTAGCGAGGGACTCGGCGAACCATAACACATCATACTCCGGAATATAGCATAGTGAGCACGATAACATAACCGGCCCGGAACCCGGCGAAGGATGTAACAACAGAATGCACGAGCAGAGTCGTGAGTAACCATATGCACAAAACCATTATCATAGACTCAGTAGATAAGTAAGTAATCGACGCTCGAGGGTTAAGACGATAGTCACATTAAGTTCTTTCAGAAAGTCGTTAGAACCAAATATAGAAAAGTCTCGAGGGCCCACGGACAAGTATCAAACCAATCCTAGCCCGCCCATGAAAGTTGGAGATATTATTCGTTATGGAATCTTCTACGAGCGTTTCGAAGCGATCCGAGCCCGTCTGTGAAAGTTACGGTCGTTCGTAGTTACAAAATCCTTTAAGAACAAAATTCTTTATGCCACATTTATTATCCAATCATACAAAAGACATAAGGACCATAATTCTACTACATTAAAAATGCCAACATTAAGAGGGGAATAAGAATCGTAGGCATGCTCGGATCGTAAGAATAGAATCACCCCGAGGCTCGTATCATAGCCTACTTACAACTAAGACATGCCAAAAGAAGGAAAGGTTAGGCTTTACATACCTCGTCCGCTTCCTAAGATAGTCCAAACTCAAGTCTCGGGCTCCCCAAGATCTACAATAACGTCATTAAATACTAAACATTAGCTATAGGTACTTAGGATTTCAATCCCAAGCTAGCATTTAATTCTACAAAAATTTGGGCAGCATTTTCCCTATAAATTCAACAACCCCGAGGATTCAACTCAGCCAAATTATCAACAACAATACCAACAACCATACTAACAACCTCAACAATCAATTCGAAACGCATTCTAACGTTAGTAACTCCTTTCTACATACTTGGCAATATTCCAATTATATTCAATTCAACTACATACATTCAAACCAACATCAACGCTCACATGATCAAGTACTAATCCGAAACCATTTAATCAAGATTCAAGAACACTTCAAAGAATTTGCACAATATTCAAAACAACCCAACCAAAGCACCATTTCACCCGAAACCACCCCAAACCCGAGAGCAACAACAACAACACATTCCTCTCTCCCAAATTCATGAACTACACCAACAATCCACATGTTAACAATGTCATTCTCATAAATATAAAATCTATATTAAAATCACGTTAACTTCCAAAACAGCCCGCAACAATTACAACATCAACTTGAATCATTAAACTCTCATTATCATCATAGAACCCATAACAACAACAACCAAAATACCACATAAAATTAATTCATTCCTTGCCATACAAGGTAGGCCATATTCGGCCACCACCACCCCACACAAAATTCATGATTTTCATCCATTTCTACACACTACAACATGTACAAACCATCCATAACATATGAAAAAGAAGATTAAACCTTACCTTTTCCACTCAACTTCACAACTTAGCTAGGGTTTGCAAATGATAAAACGAATGGTTTGCTTGCTCCAACAACTATCTCACGTTAAAGAGGACCTTCCAATTGGTTGAATTGCTAGGAGAAAATATTTTTGATCACTATTTTTGGACCTTAATTTTTGGTCACCATGGCCGAATGGCTCTCTTGTTCTTCTCCAAGGTTCTCCAAAATTCTAAGTGTGAAAAAGATGATGAATATAGCTAGTAGTCATCTTTTATTTACATATATTAAGCTTCCATGTGGCCCATGGCCCACACCCCATTTGGACGGCCACTTGGCCATTTGATTCATGAAATTTTAACTTTCCAAAATTCACTTTTAACCCCAAATTTTCCTTAATATTCCATGCCAATAAATTCATAAGCAACTTATGCATTAAAACAATATCGAAAATTAAAAGTCTCTATCTCGTATCCCGGAATAGTCTTGTCCTTCACTTGTCATGGTTAGCTCGTATTATCCTGACGTATAACATACGGGATATAACATCCTCCCCCTCTTAAGAACATTCGTCCTCGAATGTTAAACTAATTCTACGGGGTCTTATAAGCATTTCGGGGGGAGTTTCTTTATATCTGTCACATACAATTCATTCATCAATCAACATAACCAAGTAAGGAGTTTAAATTACCTGTAGGCATAGGGAATAAGTGGGGATACTTCTTCTTCATCTCTTCCTCAGCTTCCCAGGTCATTTCCTCCCTGTTATTGTTCCACCACAACACCTTAACGGAAGCCACATCTTTATTACGCAACTTTCTCACCTGACGATCCAGTATGGCTATAGGCTGCTCCTCGTAGGATAGCTCCTCTGTCACCTGAATATCCTCTATGGAAAATATTCTGGAAGGGTCACCAATGCATTTGCGAAGCATAGACACATGGAATACTGGATGTACTGCTCCCAAATCAGGTGGTAGATCTAATTCATAGGCAACCTTACCTATCTTACGGATGATCTGATAAGGCCCAATATATCTCGGACTGAGCTTTCCCTTTTTGCCGAATCTCATAACACCTTTCATGGGTGACACTTTCAGGAATACCCAATCACCAATCTGGAACTCTAAATGTCGACGTCGATTATCTGTATATGATTTCTGTCGACTCTGAGATGTTAATAACCGTTCCTGAATTACTTTCACTTTATCAACTGCTTGCTGGATCATATCTGGGCCAATTAACTTAGTTTCGCCAACATCGAACCAGCCAATCGGTGACCTGCATTTCCTGCCATACAGAGCCTCATACGGTGCCATCTGGATGCTAGAATGGTAGCTATTATTATAAGCAAACTCAACCAGTGGAAAATGATCATCCCAGCTACCTCTGAAATCAATAACACAGGCCCGCAACATATCTTCTAGCGTCTGAATAGTACGCTCGGCCTGTCCGTCAGACTGAGGGTGAAATGTTGTACTAAGACTCACCTGTGTCCCCAACCCTTCCTGAAATGATCTCCAGAAGTTAGGCGTAAAACTGGGCACCTCTGTCGGATATAATAGATGTGGGAACTCCGTGAAGTCTTACTATCTCCTTAATATATAGCTTTGCATAATCCTCAGCTGAATAAGTAGTCCTGACTGGAAGAAAATGGGCTGATTTTGTCAGCCTATCAACGATAACCCATATGGAGTCATACTTCCGTGGAGTACGAGGTAAGCCTGTAATAAAGTCCATATTAATTATTTTCCACTTCCAAGTCAGAATCTCCATCTCCTGTAACAATCCACCCGGTTTCTGATGTTCGATCTTAACCTGCTGATAATTTGGGCACTGAGCAACGAACTCTGCTATGTCCCTCTTCATACCATCCCACCAGTACAAGCATCTGAGGTCATGATACATCTTTGTTGATCCCGGATGAATAGAATAACGGGCATAATGTGCCTCTCCCATAACCTGTCGCCGCAGCCCTGCAACCTCAGGTACACATAATCTGCCTCTGTGTAGTAGTACTCCATCAGGTGTAATCTCGAACGGGGTCTTCTCCTTTTCAAGGGCTGTGTCTCTGTACTGTGCCAGAACAGGGTCTTCATATTGACGTCGCTTTACCTCTTCCATAATAGAGGATTCAGAAATTCCTCGAATAAAAATCCCAGTACCTCCAGAATCGGCCAAGCGGACTCCAAGACTAGCTAACTGATGGATCTCACGAACCATTTCTTTTCTTTCTGATGGAACGTCCGTCAAGCTGCCCATAGACTTACGGCTGAGTGCATCTGCTACAACGTTGGCTTTCCCAGAATGATATAAAATATCGACATCGTAGTCTTTCAGCAACTCTAGCCACCTCCTCAGCCGCAAGTTCACTCCTTCAGCAAAAGATATCTTTGGAGGCTTTGTGATCCGTATAAATATCAACATGAACGCCATATAGATAGTGTCTCCATATCTTCAAAGCATGAATTACCGCTGCTAGCTCCAGATCATGAGTAGGATAATTTTTTTCGTGCTTTCTGAGCTGCCGGGAGGCATAGGCTATAACTCTGCCATGCTGCATTAATACACACCCTAATACAACACCGAAAGCATCACAATAAATGACATAGCCATCTGGTCCCTCCGGAAGAGTCAGAACTGGAGCTGTAGTCAACTTCTCTTTCAGCAACTGGAAGCTCCGTTCGCAAGCATCGGTCCACTGGAACTTAGCTGCCTTCTGAGTTAGCCTCGTTAAAGGCACTGAAATCGAAGCAAACTTCTCCACAAATCTCCTGTAATATCCTGCTAGTCCCAGAAAACTACGTACCTCAGTAGGTGTCGTAGGTCTAGGCCAATTCTTTACGGCCTCAATCTTCTGTGTATCAACTCGGATGCCATCAGCTCCAATAATATGCCCCAAGAATGCTACTGAAGTCAACCAGAATTCACATTTAGAGAATTTAGCATATAACTTCTGGTGCTGGAGCACCCCAAGTACTGCCCTCAGATGATCTGCATGTTCCTCCTCTGACCGTGAATAAACCAGGATATCATCAATAAATACAATCACGAACATATCCAGGAACGGCTTGAATACCCGATTCATCAGGTCCATAAACACTGCTGGAGCATTAGTCAGCCCAAAAGACATCACTCTGAACTCATAATGCCCATATCGGGTCCCCGAATGCTCTTTGGAATATCTGCCTCTCATACCCGCACTTTGGTAGTAGCCTAACCGCGGTCTATCTTCGAGAAATACTTAGCACCACAACGGTCAAACAAATCATCAATCTGGGGAGGGGATATTTATTCTTTATGGTTACCTTATTTAGCTGCCTATAATCAATACACATCCGCAGCGACCCATCTTTCTTTCTTACGAACAATACCGGCGCTCTCCAAGGTGATGTGCTGGGCCTGATGAAGCCCTTCTCTAATAAATCCCTCAACCCTCCTTCAATTCTTTCAATGCGGTGCCATTACGTACGGAGGAATAGATATAGGCCGAGTGTACGGCGCACATCTATAGTGAATTCTATCTCCCGCTCGGGGAGGAAGACACCGGAAGCTCATCTGGGAATACATCTGGAAATTCATTAACCACTGGGACTGACTGAAGAGTCGGTGCTTCTGCTTTTAAGTCATGCACACGAACCAGATGATAAATATAACCCTTTTGGACCATCTTCCTTGCCTTGAGGTATGAAATAAACTTACCCCTCGGCGATGCTGTATTTCCTGACCACTCTATAACTGGTTCCCCTGGAAATTGGAAACGAACTACCTTCTTCTGACAATCAACGTTAGCATAACAAGAAGCTAGCCAATCCATACCCATAATAACATCAAACTCAGTCATATCTAGCTCTATCAGATCTGCTTTAGTGCAACGGTCACATATAATCACCGAACAATCTCTATATACACACGCTTTGGCTATAACAGAATCTCCTACCGGTGTAGCTACCTCAAACGGTTCTATCGGTTCAGGTTTTATCCCAATTCTACTAGCAACAAGGGGAGAAATATACGATAAAGTGGAGCCTGGATCTATCAATGCATATACATCTCGAGAGAAGATCAATAATATACCTGTAACCACATTAGGTGACGCCTCCTGATCCTGTCGGCTAGCCAAGGCATATATGCGGTTCGAGGGACCGCTAGAACTGGAAGCTCCGCCACGACCTCTACCGCGGCCTGCTGGTGTCGGCATACCCCGCCCCACAGGGCGCATAGCTACAGAAGAGGACGATGAACCAGCAACTGACCCAGTAGGCTGAGCTGCACCACCTGGACTACCCCCAAGCGGACAATCTCTCATAAGGTGGCCCTGACGGCCACAAGTAAAACAAGCACCCGTGGCACGATAACACTCTCCAGGGTGATATCTCCCACAGTGAGAACACCGAGGTATGGGTGGCCTCGACTGACCGGAACCTCTGTCCACCTGCGAACCCGAAGCCCTGGAGCTCTGACCAGCTCCTGAATACCCTGCACTATCTGGTCTCCTACCCGCAAACTGTGGGGGTGTACTCCGTGCTGGCTGGGAAGGATATCTGCTATGCTGCTGCTGAGGCTGCCTGCCTCGAGACTCCCCGGAATAACCAGCTGATCTAGCCCTCTTGGGCTGGCTCCTGTCATAATCTCTGTCGGGCTGACGCCCTCTATGTCGATCCTCCATACCCTGGGCATGTGCCTGTACTCGAGCAATATCCATCCCTGGCTGGGAAGCCATCACCAAACAGCTATCAACCAAGTAACGATCCAGCCCCATCACGTATCGATGCATCCGATCAGTCATATCAGCTACAATAGTGGGTGCATATCTGGCCAGTGAGTCGAACTCTAGACTATACTCTCGAACATTCCTGCCACTCTGCCTCAGACGTAGGAATCTATCAACTCTGGCCCGCCTCATCTCCGGAGGTAGAAAGTGGCCAAGAAAGGCCTCTGTAAACTCATCCCACACCGCTGGAGGAGTACCCTCGCCCCTAGACAGCTCCCAGGACTCATACCAATTAGCCGCTACATCATGCAACCGATATGAAGCCAGCTCGACAGACTCAGTCTCGGAAGCATTAATTAACCGCAACGTATGCTGCATCTGTCTAAGAAACTCCTGGGGATCCTCCGCGGGCTTTGACCCAAAGAACTCTGGAGGATTACAAGTCAGAAAATCACGGGCCCTCAAACTATCATGTCTGTCTGCCTGATCACCTCCCAACCCATGCCTGCGAGCCTGCCTTGCCACTAGTCTGGTCAGCAACTGGACCGCATCTCTCATGACCCTATCCTCCGCCCCTTGCCGAGGAGCCGGAGGCTCGGCACCGGAACCCCCGGAGGCGGCGGTGGAGCGCCCGATATCGCAGCCTGGGCGCCCCCATGCTCACCTCGGTAGCGGCGGTGTAGCGCAGAGCTGCCGTCGGGAGCACAACCTCGAGGCTCGGCACGGGCCCTTAGTAACTCTCTCGGGCACGGCTAGTCTCTCCGGTGCTTGTCGACTTGCCCTTCTCAAGGCGGTGTCGCTTTCCTTGGAGGCATCGCTGAAAACATAACAATTCGTTAGGGAGGAGTCATCCTGATAATACAGCTCTATTGCACGATCTAAGGATCGAGAAGAAAGATAACATCCTAAATGTCCCGTAGCTTTCCTCGTTTATAGATGTGGTGCACAACACACCGATAAAAAAAAGACTCTATCGGACACGGTGCTGTAGAGACTCCGAGACGAAGCGCTCTGATACCACTTTTGTCACGACCCAACCCCGTAGGCCGTGACTAGTGCCCGAGCTGGGCACCCGTACATACCCAATAACTAGAATTAGCATACAAATACTTACACATATACAAAGATCATACGTAGTCTCCAAATTATCGCATGGACAAGCATATATACTGCACAGAAGCCGGCAAGGCTGTCATAATATACACAATATTCCAAAACATATATACAAACGCAAGCAGACAAGGTCGCACGCCGAGTGGGACCGCCCAAAACATAAAACATGCGAACACGGTAGAGAACGATGTATACACAACCCACATATATGTCTACAGACCTCTAAGAGTAACAACAGAATCATATGACGGGACAGGGCCCCGCCGTACCCCTGAATGAACATATACATATGCAACGGAGGAGTTTGTACCAAAATATAGGCTCCGAAATAAAGGAGCACTCCAAAGTAGCAGGATAGGTGTCCTAGGCTGGCGGATCACCAAGATGGGCGTCTGTACCTGCGGGCATGAAACGCGGCCGAAGAAAGGGGTCGGTATGGAATATGTACGAGTATGCAAAGCATGAAATACGATGCAACGGAATCATAATCGAACAAGAAGTACGGAAAATAATTGCAATATCCAAATACCAAAATATTTACTTTCAAAACACAAATCATGCAAGGGGCTCAGGGAATATGGTCGCCACCCGTCATTGGCGCCATAACACATCATACTCCAGAAGATTTCATATCTCCGTAACCCGACATATCCCATAACACATCATAACGCCATAACACATCATAACACCAAAATATAAATGGAACCCGGCCCTATAGCGAGGGACTCGGCGAACCGGAACACATCATACTCCGAAATATAACATAGTGCGCACGATAACATAACCGGCCGGGACCGGCGAAGGATATAACAACCATATGCACGAGCGAGTCGTGAGTAACCATATGCACAAAACCATTATCATAGACTCAGTAGATAAGTAAGTAATCGACGCTCGAGGGTTAAGACGATAGTCACATTAAGTTCTTTCAGAAAGTCGTTAGAACCAAACATAGAAATGTCTCGGGGGCCCACGGACAAGTATCAAACCAATTCGAGCCCGCCCATGAAAGTTGGAGATATTATTCGTTATGGAATCTTCTACGAGCGTTTCGAAGCGATCCGAGCCCGTCTGTGAAAGTTACGGTCGTTCGTAGTTACAAAATCCTTTAA
This sequence comes from Lycium ferocissimum, assembly GCF_029784015.1. Lineage (NCBI taxonomy): Eukaryota > Viridiplantae > Streptophyta > Magnoliopsida > Solanales > Solanaceae > Lycium > Lycium ferocissimum. The sequence continues at coordinate 27,526 of NW_026713248.1, read as the reverse complement.
GAACAAAATTCTTTATGCCACATTTATTATCCAATCATACAAAAGACATAAGGACCATAATTCTACTACATTAAAAATGCCAACATTAAGAAGGGAATAAGAATCGTATACATGCTCGGATCGTAAGAATGGAATTACCCCGAGGCTCGTATCATAGCCTACTTACAACTAAGACATGCCAAAAGAAGGAAAGGTTAGGCTTTACATACCTTGTCCGCTTCCTAAGCTAGTCCAAACTCAAGTCTCGGGCTCCCCAAGATCTATAACGTCATTAAATACTAAACATTAGCTATAGGTACTTAGGATTTCAATCCCAAGCTAGCATTTAATTCTACAGAAATTTGGGCAAAGATTTCCCCTATAAATTCAACAACCCCGAGGATTCAACTTGGCCAAATTACCAAAAACAATGCCAACAACCATACTAACAACCTCAACAATCAATTCGAAACGCATTCTAACGTTAGTAACTCCTTTCTACATACTTGGCAATATTCCAATTATATTCAATTCAACTACATACATTCAAACCAACATCAACGCTCACATGATCAAGTACTAATCCGAAACCATTTAATCAAGATTCAAGAGCACTTCAAACAATTCGCACAATATTCAAAACAACCCAACCAAATACCATTTCACCCGAAACCACCCCAAACCCGAGAGCAACAACAACAACACATTCTTCTCTCCCAAATTCATGAACTACACCAACAATCCACACGTTAACAATGTCATTCTCATAAATATAAAATCTACATTAAAATCACGTTAACTTCCAAAACAGCCCTCAACAATTACAACATCAACTTGAATCATTAAACTCTCATTATCATCATAGAACCCATAACAACAACAACCAAAATACCACATAAAATTAATTCATTCCTTGCCATACAAGGTAGGCCATATTCGGCCACCACCACCAACATACCAACTTCATGATTTTCATCCATTTCTACACACTACAACATGTACAAACCATCCATAACATATGAAAAAGAAGATTAAACCTTACCTTTTCCACTCAACTTCACAACTTAGCTAGGGTTTGCAAATGATAAAACGAATGGTTTGCTTGCTCCAACAGCTATCTCACGTTAAAGGGGACCTTCTAATTGGTTGAATTTCTAGGAGAAAATATTTTTTTGATCACTATTTTTGGACCTTAATTTTTGGTCACCATGGCCGAATGGCTCTCTTGTTCTTCTCCAAGGTTCTCCAAAATTCTAAGTGTGAAAAAGATGATGAATATAGCTAGTAGTCATCTTTTATTTACATATATTAAGCTTCCATGTGGCCCATGGCCCACAACCCATTTGGACGGCCACTTGGCCATTTGATTCATGAAATATTAACTCTCCAAAATTAACTTTTAACCCCAATTTTTTCTTAATATTCCATGCCAATAAATTCATAAGCAACTTATGCCTTAAAAAAATATCAAAAATTAAAAGTCTCTACCTCGTATCCCGGAATAGTCTTGTCCTTTACTTATCATGTTTAGCTCGTATTATCCTAAGGTACAAAATACGGGATATAACACTAGCAGTTCAAATACATTTATGAGTCTTTGAAGGATGCGGCACGAGATACGGAGACCGGTCGCTCGGCGAAGAACTTGAATGTATCAGCAATCACTGTGAACTGTGCAGAATTGCTTGCGCTTAAGTTCTCCTGATCCTCCCATGTATGTATACCTGTAATGGTACAAAAGTGAGTTTGATATTGCCAAAAAACACTTGCCAACGATGTACCTAACCTCCTTTGTAGCTACTGAGAGATCCCTTCCTGCACCATTTGAGAGAGAGAAAAAAAACTCATCTCCATACAAGACACATCCTGCTATAACGGCTTTGAAAGGAGACCTTTTGACCTCAGTCTTGCATCTTGGTGCTTTCATGATTTATCAATTTATGTTGACTGCTCCTTCTCTCTCCCACTCCTTTAGGCGATGTCAGTAGTTGGATTGGGAATCCAAACCAGCTTGGGTACTTTCTAGTAGTAGAAAGGACGGATTAAGGTTCTTCTAGCCCACTCGGGCAGCATGTTCCTTTTCTTTCTTCGAGATTCTTTCTTTTGAGGACCTGTTCCTTTCTTTATCGTTCCCTTCTTGACAAGGTTCCTTTCTGTTTGAACAACTTCAGTCCTTGTTTGAAAGTCTTCCGGGTGGTGATAAGCTTGTCCACCGTGTATGTATGCCCAGTTTTCCATATAGAAAACATGATTGCTATGAAAATTATAGGGCGCCTTCTCCTCCACAAAGCCAAGTCCTCGTTGTTGTTTCCATTTGTCTCATTTTTGGAAGTAAATTCATTAGACAACTAGATCCATTTGAGAGTTTTGTCACGAACTGCTCATTCTTTTTAGTTTCAGTAGTGAGGTTCAATTTTACTTTCTTCAGCTCCTCTTCATGCTCCAAGAAGGTCTTTCTTGCTTCTTTTCTTCTTTTGAAGAAGAATTCCTCATCTTTTCTCACTTGAACAAGATATTTTGTTGGTTTGTCTCATGAACTTGATTCTTCGTATCTTTAGCTATCACACACAAGTCCTCCCTATCTAGTTGTATTTCCTCAAGAGTAATATTTCACTCCCTTTTCTCTGTGATCAGGGCGTGATACGCATTAATCAGCACGCCTGACAGTGATATGAGTTTCCTTTGAGAGTAAACTTTCAAGTTTTTCTTTATATCGAAGAAATTTACCTCTTTGTTCTCATCATCATCATCATCCGTGTCAGATTTAGCAGTGAGTGCATGGTCTGACTTATGCTCAGTTGCTCCATCATCAATTGCCAAAATGGACAATTCCCCTTTGTCATTTTCACTTGTTTTGAGGACAATCTTTCATGAAATAATCAGATTTCCCACATATATGATAGCAATATCCATTTCTCTTGAAGTTTCTACCAGAGCCTCCTGTTCTGGGAAATACCCCAATTTTCTTGATCATTTTGTGAAATCTCTGTATGAGATAGGCCATTTCTGACTCATCATCACTTGTGTCTCCTCTTGCAGTTTTGAAACTAAGTTCTTCTCCTTTTTCACCTCATTCTTTTCTTCCTTCTTTATGATCATCTTCATTTCATGAGTCTTAAGGTTCCCAATGGGCTCGTCAACTGTCAATTTCCTTAGATCCTTGGCCTCAGAGATAGCATTTACCTTGTCATCCAATGAGTCAGGTAAGACACCAAGAAACTTTCTTACCAGTGGTTGTGATGACTTCTCCAAGAGAGTGGAGCTCATTGATTATGAAGGTGAATCTGGTGTGCATCTCATGAATGGATTCACTCTGTTTCATTTTGAACATCTCGTACTCCATGGTGAGCATGTCAATCTTGGAGTTTTTTACCTGAGTTGTTCCTTCATGGGCAGTTTGAAGAGCTTCCCAGATCTCTTTGGCTGATGAACAAGCTGAGACTCGATTGTACTCATCCGATCCTATTCTACACACGAGAATCTTCTTGGCTTTATAGTTTTTGTCAATCCTTTATCTTTCAGCTTCAATGTATTCCTTTCTCGCTTTGACAGTGGTTTCTTGTCACGACCCAACCCCGTAAGCCATGACTAGTGCCGAGCTGGGCACTCGTACATACCTGCTAACTATAATCTGCATACGAATAACTTAAACATATACGAAAGTCGAACGCCGTCTCAGCCTGTCACATACAAACATATCTACTGCACAGTAGCCGGCAAGGCTGTCATAATATACACAATATGTCCGAACATATATACACGCAGCCGACGAGGCTGCCACGGCGGACGGGACCGCCCAAAACACAAATCGCGCAGACATAGCCGTACAATAACTGCTCACAACCCACTTATGTGTCTACAGACCTCTAAGAATTATAACAGAATCATATGACGGGACAGGGCCCCGCCGTACCCCTGAACAAACATACATATATACAACAGAGGGGTCTGTACCAAAATATGGGCTCTGGACAAGGGAGCGCTCCAAAGCAGCAGAATCGGTGTCCTAGACTGGCGGGTCACCAAATCGATCGTCTGTACCTGCGGGCATGAAACGCGGCCCTCGAAGAGAGGGGGTCAGTACGGAATATGTACTGAGTATGTAAAGCATGGAATACAGTAACTAAAATCGTACTGAAGTAAGGAGTATGGAACATGAGTACAGTAACCAGAAATCGCAAGGCTTACCTTTGAAACAAAAATCATGCATGTCCATGTCATAAACATGAGTAAATAATCATCATATACATATGCATATACATAACGTGTCCCGGCCCTCTAGTGAGGGACTCGGTGAGTAAAATCATCATATACATGTACATATAGCGTGTCCCGGCTCTCTAGTGAGGGACTCAGTGAATGGAATCATCATATGCCATCCTGGCCACCATCCCCGTATCATCACACCATCATATCATCATGTATATATATATATATATATATATATATATAGCGTGTCCCGGCCCTCTAGTGAGGGACTCGGTGAATAATGCGAGGAGTGCACGAATGCGTGTCTGCCCGGACTCGATGAAAGACATAATGAGCTTTGCACGAGCAGAGTAGTGAGAAACCACATGCACATAAATCAGCTTTAAGACTCGATAGATAAGTAAGTAGTCGACGCGCGAGAGTTAAAACGGAAATCATATTAAGTTCTTTGAAAAACAAGTTGTTAGGACTATACAAAGGAACATCTCGGGGACCACGGATATGCATCAAACCAATCCGGGCCCGCCCATGAAAGTTAAAGTCATTATACATTATAGAGTCATTTGCGAGCAAATCAAAGCAATCCGGTTCTGTCTATGAAAGTTACGGACATTTTTAGACATAGGATCTTTTAGGAACAAAACCGTTTATACAATATTTCAAACCCAATCATAACAAAGACATAAAGACCATATTTCTACTACATTAAGAATACCAATATCATGAGATGGATAAGGATCGTAAACATAATCGGATCATAGGAATAGAATTACCTCGAAGATCGTGTCATAACTTACTTACACTAAGACATGCCAAAAGAAAGGGAGGGTAAGCTTTACATACCTCGTCCGCTTCCTAAGCTAGTCCAATCTTAAGTCTCGGGCTGCCCACGATCTATAACAACAACATTATATACCAAACATTAGCTATAAATACTTAGGGATTCCAATCCCAAACTAGCACTCGTCTACGGAAATTCGGGCAGCATTTCCCCTATAAACTCAACAACCCCGAGAATTCAACTAGGCCAAAATCATCAACAACAACACCAACAACTATATTAACAACATCAATAATCAATTCCAAATGCATTCTAACATTTGTAACTCTTTCTACATACTCCAACATTTCATTATATTCAATCCAACTACTCACATTCAAATCAACATCAATGCTCATACGTTCAATTACTAATCCGAACCCATTCAAACAAGTTTCAAGAACACTTTAAACAACCCGCACAATATTTCAAACAACCTAAACAAAATACATTTCACCCGAAAACTGCCCCAAACCCGAGAACAACACAACTACATTCCTTTCTCCCAAATTCATTAATTACACCAACAATCCACACTTTAATAATGTCATTTCCATAAACATAAAAATTACCGTAAAAGCACATTAACTACCAAATCAGCTCGCAACAATTTCAATATTAACTTGAATCATTAAACTCTCATTTTCAACATAGAATCCACATAACAACAACAACCAAAGCACTAAGTAAAATTAATTCATTCCTTGCCATACATGAGAGGCTATATTCGGCCACAACCACTCCAAACTAAATTCATGATTTTCATTCATTTTAACACACTACAACAACCAAACATACTAAGTAGAATTTAATTCGTCACTCCTACACAACATAGCATACACACGACCACAGCAACACACACGGCTCAACTCCAACATGCAATATTTCATGAATTCCATCCATTTCTACATACTACAACATACACAAATCATCCATAACATATGAAAAAAAAGATTGAACCTTACCTTTTTCCACTTGGTTTTTCAACTTGGCTAAGGTTGGTACTTGAATTAATTCTTGTTCTTTCTACTCCAACGACTACTCCACGTTGTTTTGCACCTTCTAAGGAGTTGAATTGCTTGAGGAAAATTATTTTTTGATCAATTTTTCTTGCTCCTTCTCGGTTAAGCTTGGCCGAATGGCCTTTGTTTCTCCTTCTCCAAGTTTCTTGAAATTTCTAAGTGTGAAGATGATGAAAATGATCCCTTAGTCATCTTTTATTAACATACATTAGGCTTTCATGTGGCCATGGCCCACACCACATGTGGCCGGCCACATGCCCCTTTGTTTTCCTTTTTTTTTTTTCCATGAAATGATTACTTTCCAAAATTAACTTTTGACCCCAAATTTTCCTTAATAACCCATGTCAATAGAATCATGAGCAACCTTTGCATTCAACAAAATTGGACAAAAATACCCTTGTCCTTAACTTATCGTGGTTAGCTCGGATTATCCCGATGTGCAAAATACGGGATATAACATCCTTCCCCCCTTTAGAACATTCGTCCTCGAATGTTCAACTAGTCTCATAAGCACTTATAAGGATTCCGGGGGTTTTCTTTGTTACCATAACATGCAGCCTTATCTACCAGTCATATTTCTTCTTTATCTCATCGTCAGTTTCTCAAGTCATCTCTTTATCTTTATTTCGAACTCTTCTATCGTCCCTTTGCTCAGATCTCGCTCTCAACTTTCCGGTCACACATTTTGTTGCCACCCTTACAAGAATATGCAATAATGCTCAATCTAGCCAAGAAATACCTTAACGTCGTTTCACTAATCTTTATGCTCTACCTCTTTCTTAATATATTCAGCATGTCACCACCGCGCTATTCTTATTGAACCCTTACTAATTCTCAACACCATCTCAATTACCATCCTAGCTTCTATCCCTTTTTCTGGCTTTTTGGATCTTACTAATTTGTCTCGGCCAGGAATCTTACCTGTAGTATCAAAGATATGGTAGCATTGATTGTCTTCACCTTGCACTTGCATCTTCCGCACCTGCTCCCCCCCCCCCTTTTGGGGTGTACTTATACTGTTACCCTATTATACTTTGCCCTATGTCCGCATTTTCCCATCTCGACTAGGCGGCGCTTTTATTCCGACATTCTGGTCCCCGTGCTGTTCGCCTACTCTCTTTCTTTCCTTTCCAAATATCATTGGGTTAGTACTTCCCAAGCTTATCCCATAATGAAAACGACATCAGTTTTCCCTGTGACATTGGTGCCATTTATCTCCTTTTTTTTTCCTCACTTGAACTTCGTTACCCTATCAGTTTAATGCCTCCCATATACCGCCACGTTGGTTGCCGGAATACACATATCCGCTGACGTAGCCATGTACGGAGTATCACAGACATACGTACACATATATTTACTACCATCTCATTTACAAATTATTTCCAAACACTATTCCAAACTCACCCTGATTTTAAAGCTGTAATACACCTTCTTCCTCTTCACCGGTCTAGTCCGCCTCGGCCTACGCGACCTCTTAAGGTTTTCACCCACTCTGTACATCCTAATTTCCCTTAGACTATTCTAACTTCCCATTTGACTCTCCTGTGGGCGACTTTATAGAATTTTTAGCAAACTTCCCAGGGGGTCACCCATCCTGAAATTTCTCTCACTCCAGCACGCTTAACCTTGGAACTCCGGCGAAAGACGATACCTTAATACTAGTATGATCACGTCCACCTCACCGCACGACCTCCATCACATAATCCGGAGTAATTTAAAGTCTTAACAGATTTCCAAGCGCTCTCATAACACAATTACTATTTTAGCCCTCCTTCAATCCTCAATATTAACTTTTCACCTTTGGGTCTGACTGCTTTCTATCCTAGACTTCCAAATTCCCAACGGTGGTGAACACACCTTAATCACCGTTACTTATAAATACTCGACTATCGGCCTTTGAATTTCTGCTTATCGCTATTAAGTAACAATCGTACAGCAAACACACACACGTAAAAATATAAAGTCCAGTAAGGATTCATATACCTGTAGCTGCATCTGATGACGCCTCCCGATCCTGTCTACTCGCCAAAGCATAGATGCGGTTCGAAGGACCGCTAGAACCGGGGACTCCGCCACGACCCCTACCGCGGCCCGCTGGTGTCGGCGTACCTTGCCCCGTAGGGCGCATGGCTACAGAAGAAGACGAACCAGCAACTGACCCAGTAGGCTGGGCTGCACCACCTGGGCTACCCCCATACGGACACTCCCTCATGATATGGCCTTGACGGCCGCAAGCAAAACAAGCACCTGTAACATAACCAAGCCCCTTCGACGGCGCCGCCGCACCGAGGCACCGAGGCATAGATGGCCTCGACCGACTCGAACTCCCACGCACACAGAACTCGAAGCCCTCGGATCTCTAACCGGCTCCGAATATGCCGTGTCGTCAAATCTCCCCCGCCCGGAACCGTGGGGGTGCACCGTGTTTACCGAGCAGCGAATACCCAATTAGCATCGCCGAGGCCGGCCGCTCGAGACTCCCCGAAATAACCACCGATTCAGCCCTCGGGGGCGGCTCCCGTCCACAATCTCTCGGGGCCGACGCCCCCACGTCGGTCCTCCATCCGGCCCCGGGTACGTGCTCGTACTCGAGCAATATCCATCCACGGCCGGAAAGCCATCACGAAACAGCCTATCAACCAAGTAACGATCCGGCCCGTCACGTATCGACGCATCCGATGGGTCATATCGCCCACAATAGTGGGTGCGTATCCGGCCGGGGGAGTCGAACTCTAGACTATACTCTCGAACATTCACTGCCACTCGCTCAAACGTAGAAATCTATCAACTCTGCCCGCCCTCATCTCCTCGAGGGTAGAAAGTGGCCAAGAAGGCCCTCGTAAACTCATCCCACACCGCCGGAGGAGTACCGCCCAGACACTTGACTCCCACGACTCATACCAATTAGTCGCTACATCATACAACCGATATGACGCCAACTCGACGTACTCGGTCCTCGTGCCTTCCACGAGCCGCAACGTGCGCTGCATCTGTCTAATAAACTCCTGAGGATCCTCCACGGGCTTTGACCCGAAAAACTCTGGGGGACCATAAGTCAGGAAATCATGGGCCCTCTGACTGTCATGCCTGTCCGTATGATAACCCCCTGATCCGTGCCTGTGAACCGGGGCCGCCATCAACCTGGTTAATAACTGGACCGCATCTCGCATAGCCCGATCCTCCGCCCCCGGGCCGAGGAGCCGAGGGCTCGGGTACTCGAACCTCGGAGCCGGCGCGGAGCCGCTCCCGGACCCACACTCGCTGCCGCTCCAAGTCCCTCTAACAACGGCGGTGTGCAGAACCGGCTGTTGGGGGGCACAACCTCGCACACAAAGCGCCGCCGCGGGCCCCGGTAACTCTCCGGCCTCGGCTAGTCTCCCCACAACCGTAGACTTGCCCGCCACGCGGCCGTGGCCTTCCTCGGAGGCATCGCTGAAAACATAGCAAGTCGTTAGGGAGGAGTCATCCTGATAAGACAGCTCTATCGCACGATCTAAGATAAGAAGGAAAGATAACATCCTAAATGTCATGTAGCCTCCCTCGTTTATGACGTGGTGCACAACACACCGATAAACAAGACTCTACTAGACACGGTCTGTAGACACTCCGAGGACGAACCGCTCTGATACCACTTCTGTCACGACCCAACTCCGTAGGCCATAACTAGTGCCCGAGCTGGGCACTCGTACATACCTGCTAACTATAATCAGCATACGAATAACTTAAACATATACGAAAGTCGAACACCGTCTCAGCCTGTCACATACAAACATATCTACTGCACAGTAGTCGGCAAGGCTGTCATAATATACACAATATGTCCGAACATATATACACGCACCACGAGGCCGGCCACGGCGGACGGACCGCCCAAAACACAAATCGCGCGTACATACGTACAAGAATCGCTCACAACCCACTTATGTGTCTACGTACCTCTAAGAATTATAACAATCATATGACGGGACGTGGCCTCGCCGTACCCCCCGAACAAACATACATATATACAACGGAGGGATCCGTACCAAAATATACGGGCTCGGACAAGGGAGCGCTCCAAAAGCGTTAGAATCGGTGTCCTGGGCGGCGGGGTCACCAAATCGATCGTCCGTACTGCGGCGCATTTAAACGCAGCCCCCGAAGAGAGGGGGTCAGTACGGAATATGTACTGAGTATGTAAAGCATGGAATACAGTAACCAAAATCGTACTGAAGTAAGGAGTATGGAACATGAGTACAGTAACCAGAAATCGCAAGGCTTACCTTTGAAACACAAATCATGCATGTCCATGTCATAAACATGAGTAAATAATCATCATATACATATGCATATACATAACATGTCCCGGCCCTCTAGTGAGGGACTCGGTGAGTAAAATTATCATATACATGTACATATAGCGTGTCCCGGCCCTCTAGTGAGGGACTCGGTGAATGGAATCATCATATGCCATCCTGGCCACCATTCCACTATCATCACACCATCATATCATCATGTATATATATATATATATATAGCGTGTCCCGGCCCTCTAGTGAGGGACTCGGTGAATAATGCAGAGGAGTGTGCACGAATGCGTGTCCTAGCCCGGGACTCAGTGAAAGACATAATGAGCTTTTCACGAGCAGAGTAGTGAGAAACCACATGCACATAAATCATCTTTAAGACTCGATAGATAAGTAAGTAGTCGACGCGCGAGAGTTAAAACGGAAATCATATTAAGTTCTTTCAAAAACAAGTCGTTAGACTATACAAAGGAACATCTCGGGGGACCACGGATATGCATCAAACCAATCCGAGCCCGCCCATGAAAGTTAAAGTCATTATACGTTATAGAATCATTTGCGAGAAAATCAAAGCAATCCGGTTACGTCTCTATGAAAGTTACGGACATTTTTAGACATAGGATCTTTTTGAACAAAACCGTTTATACAATATTTCAAACCCAATCATAACAAAGACATAAAGACCATATTTCTACTACATTAAGAATACCAATATCATGAGATGGATAAGGATCGTAAACATAATCGGATCATAGGAATAGAATTACCTCGAAGATCGTGTCATAACTTACTTACACTAAGACATGCCAAAAGAAAGGGAGGGTAAGCTTTACATACCTCGTCCGCTTCCTAAGCTAGTCTAATCTTAAGTCTCGGGCTGCCCACGATCTATAACAACAACATTATATACCAAACATTAGCTATAAATACTTAGGGATTCCAATCCCAAACTAGCACTCGTCTACGGAAATTCGGGCAGCATTTCCCCTATAAACTCAACAACCCCGAGAATTCAACTCGGCCAAAATCATCAACAACAACACCAACAACCATATTAACAACATCAATATTCAATTCCAAAAGCATTCTAACATTTGTAACTCTTTCTACATACTCCAACATTTCATTATATTCAATCCAACTACTCACATTCAAATCAACATCAATGCTCATACGTTCAATTACTAATCCGAACCCATTCAAACAGGTTTCAAGAACACTTTAAACAACCCGCACAATATTTCAAACAACCTAAACAAAATACCATTTCACCCGAAAACTGGCCCAAACCCGAGAACAACACAACTACATTCCTTTCTCCCAAATTCATGAATTACACCAACAATCCACACTTTCATAATGTCATTTCCATAAACATAAAAATTACCTTAAAAGCACATTAACTACCAAATCAGCTCGCAACAATTTCAACATTAACTTGAATCATTAAACTCTCATTTTCAACATAGAATCCACATAACAACAACAACCAAAGCACTAAGTAAAATTAATTCATTCCTTGCCATACATGAGAGGCTATATTCGGCCACAACCACTCCAAACTAAATTCATGATTTTCATTCATTTTAACACACTACAACAACCAAACATACTAAGTAGAATTTAATTCGTCACTCCTACACAACATAGCATACACACGACCACACAAGAACACACACGGCTCAACTCCAACATGCAATATTTCATGAATTCCATCCATTTCTACATACTACAACATACACAAATCATCCATAACATATGAAAAATAAGATTGGACCTTACCTTTTTCCACTGGGTTTTTCAACTTGGCTAAGGTTGGTACTTGAATTAATTCTTGTTCTTTCTACTCCAACGACTACTCCACGTTGTTTTGCACCTTCTAAGGAGTTGAACTACTTGAGAAAAATTATTTTTTGATCAATTTTTCTTGCTCCTTCTCGGTTAAGCTTGGCCGAATGGCCTTTGTTTCTCCTTCTCCAAGTTTCTTGAAATTTCTAAGTGTGAAGATGATGAAAATGATCCCTTAGTCATCTTTTATTAACATACATTAGGCTTCCATGTGGCCGGCCACATGCCCCTTCGTTTTCCTTTTCCTTTTTTTTCTTTTTTTCCATGAAATGATTACTTTCCAAAATTAACTTTTGACCCCAAATTTTCCTTAATAACCCAAGTCAATAGAATCATGAGAAACCTTTGCATTCAACAAAATTGGACAAAAATACCCTTGTCCTTAACTTATCGTGGTTAGCTCGGATTACCCCGATGTGCAAAATACGGGATATAACATTTCTTTACCGTCTTCACTTGTGTGAACTGGAATGTAGGGACCATCACAGATGACATCCCATAGCTCTGAGTCTTCAGCCATGATGAAATCGTGCATCCTAGTCTTCCACCACCTATAGTACTTTCCATTAAATCTGGGAGGTTTGGTAAATGACTGTCCTTCTTCCATATTTAGAGTGATCTAAGGAAAATTTGAGTCTGCAGAGTGAGCAGAAACCTTAAGAGAGCGCGCAGCACGGGGCGGACTAGACCGGTAAAAAAAGGAAAGAAGGTGTAGCACAACTTCAGAATTAAGGTGAGTGGGAATAATGGTTGGAAATATTATGTAAGTGAGATGGTAGAGAACATATGTGTACGCACGTCTATGATATTCCGTACATGGTTACATCGGCGGATGTGTGTAATTCGGCAACCAACGTGGCGAGATACGGAAGGCATTAATTGGACAAGGTAACGAAGTTCAAGTGAGAAGAAAAATATAAATGGCACGAATGTTATAAGGCAAGTGGATGCTGTTTTCATCACAGGTTAAACTCGAAAGGTCCTAACACAATGATATTTGGAAAGGAAAGAAAGTGAGTAAATGAACGGTAGGGGGATCAAAATTTTGGGATAAAAGTACCGCTTAACTGAGATTGGAAATACGGATTTAGAGCAAAGTAGAATTGGGCGATAGTATAAGTACACCCCTAAAGGGGGGAAGCGAGGGAGAGAAATACAAGTGTAAGACGAAGACAATCGACGCTACAATGTCCTGGATACGAATGCTTGGGCCGCAAGTAAAGCTCTTTGCTGAGATAAGCTAGGGAGATCGGAAAGCCAGCAGTAAAAGCATAGAAGTCAAGGCAATAATCGAGATGGCGCTGAGAATTAATCATAAGTATCCGGAATAACATGATATTAGGAAATGGAGACTTTAAGAGGGAATATGACAAAGGAAAGTAACGAGTAGCTTACGGAGACATTGTGAAAGATAGTACGGCTATACGGGATCAGAGATTAAGATGTAGGCAGCAGAATGGTTGCTAGCAGTGGAAAATTTCCGATGGTAGGAAGTAAGAAAAGCAGGGAAAAGGAGTATGACAAGGTAGACTCCTAGCGAATGCGAGCACGGGAGTAAGATCTGGAATAGTACGAACTAGGAAAAGGAACGATCGTGACTAAGATTAAATATGCAGGTCGTGCGAGGGCAGTCCCGTTACCTATGAATATTTATACATGGGAGGTGAGACCCAGTAAGTGCCTAACGAGAAAAGTTTAGAGTCGGTAACAACAATACGGTGATAATACTTTGGGTGCATTAAGGAAAGATGTTAGGATGGGTTGAGATAAATTACCGAGGTGAAACTAGTACTGAGAACGAACAAGACATGCTTATGGTTGAACCAAAAAAAAAAATGTATTCCGACGCTGGTGGTAGGAGAAGAGAGGCAAAGATAAAGTAAAGCATAAGAATTAGTGAAGCTACGTTGAGGCGGTTCTTAGAATAATTTGACCCCCTTCATACATTCGGGTAAAGATGGCGAGATCGCGTGTGACAGAAAGTTGAGCAAGATTTGAGCAAAGGGACGATAGAAAGTTCGATTAAAGATAAGGTGATGACATGAGACAATGTGCTAAAAATGTAACAAGACGAGTAAAGAAAGATTGTAAGACGATTTAAGCAAGTGATCAGAACCAGTTGGCCACAAAAAGGAGGGTGAATTTGTACGCCAACCTCCTTCAGAATTGTATTAGCCGATAGGGATTAAAGCAGGGAACGGCTATTAGTGGTTCAGAAACGACAGAAATCATATGACGACAACCGGTATCGACACTTAGAATTCCAGACTAGCGAATGGTATTCTTGAAGATATCATCCGTGAAGAACGTAACCAGATTCGACAAGAAGGAAGAGCTTAACTCGAGATGCACCGAACATTATTACACTAATTGTAAGGCAAGAAGGTTGCGTGCTAAAGACGTAGCTTCCGTTAAGACACCGTGGCAGAATAAGAACAGAAAGGAAATGACTTGCGAGCCTGAGGAGGAAATGAAAGAGAAATATGATTGGTAAATGGGATTACATGTTATGGTAGTAAAGGAAATCCCCCCCCCCCCTGGGATTCTTAAGACCCTATGCGACCAGTTGAACATTCGAGGACAAATGTTCTAAAGGGGGGAAGGATGTTATATCTCGCATTTTGTACATCGGAATATCTTTAAGTTGGTTGCGAGGAGTTAGAGACAAGGCCATTTTTCCGACTTTGTTTTAAGACATAAGTTGCCTATGAATTTTGTTGGATGGAAATATTAAGGAATTTGGGGTTAAAAGTGAATTATGAAAAGTTAGACATTTATGAAATATGGGACCAAAAGTGAAGTATGGGAAGTTGGACATTCCATGAAAACTTGGGGCCAAAAGTTAATTGTATAAAGTTGGCCAATTCATGAAAATATGAAGCCATGTGGCCGGCCATGTGGTTATGTGGGCCATGGCCACATGGTTGGCTATTATGTGGAATAAAGGATGACAAAGTCATCTTGTTTCATCACTTCACCTCTAGAAATTTCAAGAAAAAATTGGAGAGCCAACATAGGGGGGTGTTCGGCCATGGCAAGAGAAAAGGGAAGGTCAAAAATCTTCATCCCAAAAATAATTTCTTCTAGTTTTCCTACCAATTGAAGGGTGCTCTTTAACGTGAGATAGTTGTTAGAACAAGCAAAGCTCTTATTCTTGCAAGAACAAGGCTAAGTGAGTGAAAGAAGTTGGGAGAAGAAGGTATGCTTTAATCTTCTCTTTTATATGTTATGCATGGGTTATGTATGTTGTTAAGTGTAGAAATGAATGAAAACCATGAAAATATGGATGTTGGAGTTGTGGCCATGAGTTCATGTTGTTGGAGTAAGCATGATGAACAAATTCTATTTAGTGTAATTTGATTGTTGTGTATGTTGTGGAGTGTGGAAATGAAAGAAGTTCATGTGATTATGGTGTGATATGTTGTGGCCGAATACATGTAGTGTGGTGTAAAAGTGTAGAACTAATTTTATGTAGTGTTTTGGTTGTTGTTTGTTGTGGATTATGTGATGAAAATGAAGGTTTGATCACTCAAATGGAAGTCGTAATTGTTGTGGGCTGATTTAGAACATAATGTGGTTCTAGTATGCTTTCTTGAGTTTATGAAAATAATGTTGTGAATGTATGGATTATTGGCGTCATTGATGAATTTGGAAGAAAGAAACGTATTGTCGTCGTCCCTATGGAAATTGGTGATTACGGGTTCCATGGCATATTGTTTGGAATGTTCTTAAATCTTGTTTGAAAGGTTGCGGATTGGTAATCGAATATGTGAGCGTTGGTGTTGAATTGATCGTATGTAGTTTATTTGAATATAATTGAAATGTTGTCGAATTGTGTAGAAAGGAATTATTAACGTTAGAATGCGTTTTGGATCACTTATGGACATTGTTAGTATGGCTGTTGGTTTGGTTGTTGTTGATTTGGCCGAGTTGAATTCTCGGGGTTGTGAATATATAGGGGAAGTGCTGCCCAAATTTCTGCAGAAAAAGTAATGGCTTGGAATTGGATTCTTCGATGTTTATGACTAACATTCGATATCTATTAACGTTGTGTAGACCTTGGAGAGTCGAGGCGTAAGTTCGGATTAGCTTAGGAAGCGGCTAAGGTATGTAAAGCTCAACTTTTCCTTCTTTGGCATGTCTTAGTCGAAAGTAAGTTATGGCATGAATTTCGAGGTAATTCTATTCCGGTGATCCGAGCATGTTTGTGATTCTTATTGGCTTCTTGATATTCGTATTCCTAATGTGGTCAAATCATGGTCCTTATGTCATTTGTATAACTAAATCTCAAAATTTGCATAAAGGTTTTGTTTTCAAAACAGTTTTGTTCCTAAACGATTCCGAAACTACGAATGTCTGTAACTGTTACGTAAGGGCTCGGATCGCTTCGATTTGTTCGTACAAAGTTCTAAAGTGAATAATGTTTGTAACTTTCCGAGGCGGACTCGGATTGGTTTGGCGTAATACTATGATCCCTATGGTTTAAATATGACTATGATCCCGATGGTTTTGTTAATACGTTTATGATGTATGTTATGTTTCCGAAAGATATTCGATATAACTATTGTCCGACTTTCAAATGACATTCCGTTTGGACTACTTAATTGAGTCTTGGAAATGTTTTATTTGCATTTGGTTTCTCACTACTCTGCTCGTGCAAGCTCAATATGTCTTTCACCGAGTCCCGGGCCGGGTACGCATTCGTGCAACTTCTCTGCATTATTCACCGAGTCCCTCACTAGAGGGCCGGGTACGCATTCGTGCAACTTCTCTGCATTATTCACCGAGTCCCTCACTAGAGGGCCGGGTACGCTATATATATATGTATGATGATATGATGATGTGATGAGATGGGGATGGCGGCCAGGATGGCATACCGAGTCCCTCACTAGAGGGCCAGGTACGGTATGTATACATATGTATATCTGCATGCATACATGATTATGATATGATTTTACTCACCGAGTCCCTCACTAGAGGGCCGGGTACGGTATATATGTACGATGATATGATGACACGGTTATGATTTGATTTTACTTACCGATATATGTATATGCATGACAAATGTTTAAAAAGGGCAAGTCTTGTGATTTTCTGGTCATTACACTTGCTTCTGCAATTCCTATTTCGGTTATGATTCTGTTCTTTCTGTACTCGTTATTTCAGTATGATCCCACTTATTGTATTTCATGCTTTACATACTCAGTACATATTCCGTACTGACCCCCCTTTCTTCGGGGGCTGCGTTTCATGCCGCGCAGGTACACCCAGATGAGTTGAAGATATTAGCAAAAGATGTTCCAGCGGGATTGGCGAGCTCCATTTTCTCCGGGGTGCTGCCGAGTCAGAGCATTATGATATGGTTTCATGTTCCATGTTAGAGACTTTACAGACAGTGTCGTGGGTATACGATGTCGGTTATGTAAGCGGCTATGTAAGCCGATGTATTATTACGCATTGTATTAAAAGTTTTATATATTACATATCATTTTTGATTCGAGAAAGGTAAAAAGTATATTATGCTTCGAAAAACATCTGTTATGTATTTGTGTCACGATTTGAGAGCCAGCGTGATTATGATTAGTATGTGAGTCAGCGGGTTCGTTCGGCCCTAAATAAGGGTCGGGTGCCCATCACGCCCTAACAAAAATTAGGGTGTGACAGGAATGATATAGTTCCGTCTTCTTGTGCTAGTACATTTTGTATGTATTGAACGGACCAAGCAGAAATATAAAGGATTCAATTAGTCAATGAACTAAATTGTCACTAATTTAATTTAATTGGTTGGTATCTGTAATCTTAACATGGGGAGTTAAGTAAGTTTTAATGTATGATTTCGAAATTGAACTGAGGAGTGCAGTTACAAATTTTTAGTGGAATAATTCATAATTTATTATGGTAAGATTAATTCAGATTTTTTGAATTAATTCCATAATAGGAAGCTTCGTTAATTAAATTAAACGTGGTCCCTGTTGTGCCCGAAAAATAAAGAATTAAATGGAATATTATTTCTTGATGGAAAATAAAGACCCAATAGGTTTTGAAAAAGGGTGAAAACCCTAAATCTGTAGTTATAAAATAGCGGTCTTATTCCATAAGAAGGCTAAGGGTTTTACAAGTTTTTACACTTTTTCCATAGAAATTCGCCCACGTGAATTTTGCAGATTCTGATATTATTCGGGTTATACAGTAGAAGACCGTGAAACTGGAGGGCAATCGCGTGGATGATATTTGCTCCTGCTTGAAGGTTTTATTTTCCATCACTGTCACGCTTCAAGAGATAAGTATTAATTTTATATTTGATTAATATCTTGATTATGTGTTGTCTGTATTACATGCAAGTTCGATCCTGGCTATTTTCTTCCGCTGCGTATGCCTAATTTCCTTCACCAACATGATCGACGGTCGTCGAAGTGCAAAGACGGTTGAGGTTCTGCAGCTTGAAATTTTGTCATCAAATCGTCATATTGCACCGCCAACATGTCGACGACCGTCAAAGCACAAAGACAACCCGTCGAGTTGCAAGCCGACCTAGAACTGGATTGGGATTAATTATTCCGAGTTTAACTTATATAAATACCAGTTTAGGTTTTATTTTTCAGACATCTGTTGTGACTTGTATTAATTACTTTTGGGTTCTTTGTACTTTTCAATATAATTTCAATTATGCAATCTTCAATCTTTTATTTGTTTCAGCTAAACACCTTTACTAAGGTTGTGAACCCAAGGATGGGTGTTTTGTGATTGGGGATTGTGATTGATATACGCATAATGGATTGTTAGGGTTTATTTGTTATTCGTTTTAATCATATAGTTAGTGGTTGCAAACATTAGCTAACGCCATAAACTTTGGTTTATTTGGGAAAATAACTAGGGTTTGGTAAGAACAAATAACAAGAACTCAAGGTTTTAAACCTTGTTTAATAAATTCACTTAGGAATAAGAGGAATTTACTTGGCATAATTAACCTCTCTTCATGCATAATTTCTTATCTTTGGGAAAAGCATAGAAAGAAATAATCTTTTCTTATTGGGAAATAGTCTAGATTCACATAGAGGTTAAGTGTATTCTTACAACGATCCATTAGATGTATATCTAGATCAAGACCCATGATCATACACTTTATGTGACGGGGACACAACCTTGGTTCTTTTTACCCATATATTTACAACTCTAAATTACTAGTCACTATAAATTAGTCCACAAACCAAAACTCTTATAAAATCCTTTTTCCTGGAATACACCAGGACCGTGAGATTAGTATAATACTCGTTTAGTAAACTGTTCACACCATATTCTTTGTGGGATTCGACCCCAACCTTGTTGGGTTACTATATTTGATATCGTCCACTTTACGCTATTAAAAGGTGTAATTTGAGCGTATCACTCCACTTGGCTCGGTTAGTCAGCTACCTAACCAACTTTTATAATTAAATACCAATACTGTATAGGTAGATCTGATTGTGAAGGACCTATTACAGGATAATTCAGGGGATAAAGCCAAAGCGTGTGAACTATACAAGTTCCCAATAACATCAATTAGTTGATTATATTGTATAAATCAATGGAGGAAATAACCATGTGGAAAACAAGACAGGAATTCTCTATAATTACACTGTGGAACAATTGAAGGGATGTGGGGTAGCTTGGTAGCGCATTTGTTATTAAAAAATTTATTTTTCATTGTTCACTTTATTAGGGTTGTTGATGACTTGAACGATCTGAAAGTTTGGTTCATATTAGAATTTTGAGTCCTTTACTTTGGATTTTATTGGGTGATGGAATTTGAGTGTTTGAATTTGAAAATTGTTGTCTCTTGCTGCTTAAAATTAATTGGGCTACTAGTTGTTGAACCCGACTATATTTATATCACTTCAAAAAACCCGATCCAAATACGTTTTGATTGGATCGAATTTTTTAAGTTTGGTTTTGAATAAATCGATTTAGATATTTTGGATTTTCACTTTCGGCCTATAATTTGAATTGGTTCTTCTTCTCACAACCAAATAAAATATTCATACCAAATTGCATTAATATATAGTTACTAGTTGCTATCACAATCATTATAATAAGGTATTAATGCAAGCAATGACACCATTTCCAAGGAAATGCAACAGAAGCACTAATAAGTACTATTCCCTCTGTTTTGATTATTAGTCT
The DNA here is from genome assembly GCF_029784015.1 of Lycium ferocissimum. Taxonomy (NCBI): domain Eukaryota; kingdom Viridiplantae; phylum Streptophyta; class Magnoliopsida; order Solanales; family Solanaceae; genus Lycium; species Lycium ferocissimum. The sequence goes on along the minus strand of NW_026713248.1, from coordinate 7,202 downwards.
GTGTAAAAACGAATGACCCCTTTCTTTATTTGAAAATTTATCTTTATGCAATGACTTACAGCTACACAAAATATATGTGACTTATTTAACAACACAAGTTTAAAAGTCTTCTCTTCTTTCTGAAACTTCGTGCCTAGTCAAATAGGTTCACATTAATTGGAATGGAGAGAGTATAAATTAACAATTATAATATAGTAAGATCATATCATGCATAGAAAATGCTGAAAATGAAAACAAAAAAGAAAATCTGAAAAGTAGTTATCTTTAACATTAACAAATTCAAACATATTGGACTTAGTAATAGTTTTGATTATATGGGTTGATGTCTAATGAGTAGGGTATATTTGACTTATTACACAACTAATGTTTAATGGATAGTCGGGTAGGGTTAGATATAAAGTATAAGAAATTCGGATTTATGGATATGTAAAAATCCGGAGTTTCAAATCCGAAATCAGATCCAACATTAGAAAAATTTAAAAATTAAATTCGAGATTCGATCCAAAATCTGAAATTCCAAAGTAAAACTCCAAAATGTTCAAATTTTGGATAAATCCAAACTATGCAGACCCCAAGACCCAACCCTCACCCGTAACACAACATATGGGTTAATTTGGTTAATTTGGGTTATGGGTTAGGGTTGTATTGGGTCGAATCGTGATTTATTGCCATGTGGACTGAGAAAAAAAAGTTCATGTAGACTAAATAAATATCATATCATATTTTGTTGGCCAATATTAATAGGATGAATTCTGATGTGATATAGGCAAAGTTGAGTGACATTATTGTTACAAAAAAAAAAAAATGAATTTGTTAGATAATTACCCATAATTGGCTGACTTTCTGAGTTACAAGTTGCTTCTCTCAAATTAAATGTCAAGTTTGTTGCATCAAGAGGAATTTCGGGGTGGAAAGTGATCGAACCATCTGCTGATTTTTTTAGTAAAATCAAACTTGGTCGATTTAATAAAAAATTGATTGATTCAATCACTAGAGTTGTTGTTGTCTCTTAAAAATTTTAAGTTAAGCATTGTATTTATTATATATGGAAGAACTTGAGCTTGAAACTTCAAGGAGAAGAACAAAACTCCATTGAAGCTCATTTTGATGTTTGGTTTGACGACAGTTGCTTAACCTTTATTTTTTTGGACTCTATGCTGTTATAATGGATTGGATCCTTCTTGAAGACTTTATATCTCAATTTGAGGGCGTTTGATGAAAATTTAAGGTGATTTTGGGTGAAATTTCAGATTTGAGCTTAAGGTTGAAGATGAACAATAACTTTAGTCTGCACGGTATTATTAGGGGGCGATGCAACATGCAGGGACTTGGATCATCTATACTTCATACTTTGGAGGCGTCGTATAAATTTATATGTAAAGTTCACAAAAATAGTAAATAATAATTTTAAAAATACAATGTGTTTAACGCTAAGAACCTTAAAAAGTGAACCAAATAGAGTTACCTAGATCTTCCTCTGGTTTTATAAATAGTCTACTGATTTATTATAAATTACAACCTAATAATATTTTTTCAATAAAAAAATATTACGAACTATGACATTCTAAAGTATCAAAATTGAAATTAGTGACTAAACAATATGTTAACAACATGAAAATTTGAGACTTAACGTAATTACGATCTAATAAAATGATAATTAATAAGTAATGCTAACAATATGTGAATGAAAAGGTTGTTGTTATTGATTATATAATAACTTTAGTATGCACGATATTATACTTTAATGAGAAAAATATTTTAATGTGACATTCTAAAGCATAAAATATGAAATTACTGACTAAACTATGTTAACAACACGAAATTGGTGACTTAACGTAATGATGATAAAAAAAATAAGATAATGATAATTGGTTGAATTTTTAGTCAAATTTTGTATTGCAATATAGGTATGTTAGACTCATTTAACCTCGTAGATTATTCTTTTAAAGAGATTGGACTCGTTTGATGAATCCGGATACGATAGAGCTTTCAGAAATATTAAAGCTTCACTTGATCGATGTAAGTTAATACTTTGACTTTTATGAGGAATTTTTTTCCCAACCAAAATGACAAATAAAATGAGTTAAGGGTAATGCAATATCGCTTAGGTATGCGGGTACTGAGTGTCATGTTAAGGTTGTTTTAGTTGATATGTGTATTTCTTTGGTGATTACTTGATTTTTAATCGACTTGTTGATCATGCTAAAATTTATTTAATATGATACGTGTAGTATTGATTTGAATGCTAGAACATCACTCTGAATATCTAATGAACTTGATGATAATTGGGTTGCATAGATTAATTTGTTGCATTGTTTATATGTTATATGTGTGCATATACATGTGTTATGAACATCCATTCTTATACACTATGACGATTTATAGGTTATGACCTGATGAGATTTGATTCTAGACGGAGTGATAAAATTATGGCCCGATGGGACCTGGTTCTAAACAGACCGATGAAATTATGGCCCGATGGGAAGATTGTTAAAACAATGTGATCTTGTTCCGCGCTGACTATTATACCCCGTATTTGATACGCTGAGTTTCGCCGTAAGATAGCCAACGTGAAGTTAGTAAGTGAGGATGTTGTCAAGGTTATGAGAGACTCTACATGGTTATTCCACATATGCGGGAGTTTAAGTTATGTTCAGCAGGTGTCGGAAAATGGGAGGCGAAATAAACCAGAAAAATTTGAGTTCTGCAATAGAGCAATTCGAAGGTCAAGTCGACGGATCGTCGACCTTCCTATCGAAAAACTCTGAGAGAATCAGAGGCTTCCACAGGTGGACGGTGGCGAGTCGACGAACCATTGACATGTCGATGGACCGTCCACCCGACCGTCGAACCGCAACCGATCAGAATTCTCTCTTTCCTATAAATGAAAAGGGGCCACGACCTTAGTCATTATTTTCACCTTAAAATCAAAAGCTTCTAGACTTTTCAAGTCCTCTCTCCACTCTCCACTCACCCATACATTTCTTAAGCCAAATCAAGTGGAATTTGAGCCTTAAAACCCTAAGCCAACTCATAGATGATGGTAATCCTTGCTCTTACTTGAGTTTATGGTAATTTAGGGGTTGGAACAAGGTCGGGAGAGTTAAGGTTCTTCAAGATTAAGGTATGTTCTCTCCTTATTTCCTTATATTGAATTAATTTGGAGATTAATAAATCATGAAAGTGAAGGAAATTGTGGTAGGGAAAATTATGGGGCATTGTGTTATAATTGTTGGTTGTGAAGGAAATTTGGAAGAAAGTTTTGGATGGTTATGGGTGTAACGGTTCGCATTTTTGCGGGGTGGTTAGCGCTCAGAAAAGCTACTTCAAAATCGTTGATACTCTTTCGGACTTTGTTTTAAAAAAGTCGCCACCTAATTTTTAGGAAATTAGGAATAATAATTTTGAAGGGTTTATTCATACACCATGAAAAAACCTTCTTAATACGAAGTTCCAGGTAAGGGTTCTGGTGATCCCTTAGGGAAGGTATTAGGCACCCTAGTATTAAGGATCCGTACAATATGATTGACCTTCGAATTCCAATGTGTGAGTATTCACATGAACTTTTTACTTAGTGTTTATTTCCCGCAAAAGACTGTCATGTTGCATATCATCATTTGAAAAAGAATTGGATATATCCCCTTTATGTATAGGGTATTTAAGTTCGGATTTATGATATTCGGGTATAAGTAGTTCCTTTTATATATAAGGATAGATAGTTTTTTCTATAGAAAAAGATAGAAAATTTATTTATTGTTTTATTGATTTAAGTTCTATTCATACTTTACTCACATATGGATCGGGTTAATCCGCTTAATACATTTTTAGAATACCCTTACCTAAATATTTATAAATTAGGCGTAAATTGGACTGTTTTGACCCTTTCAAGAAAGAACTCTTTATATTTTGCGCTTAAAAAGGGAAAATGAATTATGTTTGTGGCCTAAAATCTTGTAAACGTTCCCTTTTACAAAATGTACTCGCCATATATATATATTTTTAATAAAAATCCCTGATTTAGTTCCAAAAGATAAGACTTTGACTTTAAAATCCGTTTTTCGTTTTTGGGGCCTTAAGATACTGTACTAAATTTCTTTAAAACATGGGCATTGGCCTAGAAAAAACCTTTCAATTATGGGTTCATTGCTTAGGAGAAAATTAAAGTAAAACTTACACAAATAGCTACCTTTTAATAGATTCTAACAATTTATAGCTACAAGTTGCAAAATTACAATTCGTAACTGCTTTTGTTGTGTTTCTGGTCATCTTCGCGTTTTTGAAATATAGAGAAATACAACGAAATACAAAATCGCTGTTAAGTCTGGTCATTTTCGCATTTTCGAAATACAGCGAAATACAACGAAATACAAAAATCGTTGTTGCGTCTGGTCATGTTTGCGTTTTTGAAATATAGCGAAATACAACGAAATACAAAATCGCTGTTGAGTCTGGTCACGTTCGCGTTTTCAAAATACAGCGAAATACAACGAAATACAAAATCGCTATTGAATAACAAACGGCTGTATACACTGAAAATACACTAAAAATAGGTGTGAAAATGGTTGTATACACTGAAAATACACTTGGTGGGCATGAAGCTATAACGGCAAAAACTTAGGGATTATGGGGCAGCACATATAATTAAAAAAGGTGGGATAGCCATGAAATGTAAATTTTGAATCATATATCTACTAAACTTAAATATTAAAAAAGGTAGTTACTATCCATAATTAAGTCTTAGGAGTAGCTATGACAAGTAAAAATTCAAAAATTAAATGGGTCTTGACCCAAAGAACTGTTATATTGTTTTAAAGAAACAACCGGCGTTGGCCTTGGCCCAAATATACCTCATTTGGCCACTTACAATATGGGCCCTAGTCTCCTTTTATTAGCCTCATATTTAAAAAAAAAAAAAAATCAAACAGAATTTCCTAGCGCAAATGGTGACTTTATACAAATTCTTATTTTTTCAAAGACCGAACTGAAATGGGTTTTTGCCCAAAATATTCTTTGAAAACATTCAGTTTTAAGGAAAAGACTCGGGTGGGTTTTGGCCCAAAAAGATTGCGTTTTTATTGACTCATGACCAGAAAAAAGACATGTTTTAACAGTTTTTTGAAAGATAAAAAGAAATTTTCGTCTAATATATTCATCTACTTAATTTTGGTACCACACTGTCACGACCCAAACCGATGAGCCGTGACGGGAGTCTGACCTCTAGTGACCAAACACTCCTAAACACATATCTAAAACATACTGAACATCAAAGGCCCATACATGGCATAATCTGATCTCATAAGAGAGAGAGACATCAGAACTCTGTACAATCTGCATATATATACACGACATGCGGAAGAACATTGCAAGCCAGCTAGGCTGCTACATATACTGTACACAAAAGAATAGAAGCCGACAAGGCTACATCATCTGACTACTACATACAAATGCTCCGCGTACCTCTACCGGAATAAAAGTCAGTAGAAAGGACTCGGGACAGGCCCATCATACCCATATACATACACATCTCAAAAGGGCATACCAAAAACCGACCGTAGCTCCGGATCGAATGGAGCGCATCGACCACCGGCTAGATCTAGAGGTCCTACTGAGCTGGACCACCTGTCTGTCTCCCTATACCTGCGGGCATGAACGCAGCCCCCCGAGCAATGGGGAGTCAGTACGGATAATGTACCGAGTATGTAAGGCATACGAATAACATATATTTATAAGAATCATGGATAAGATCTGAACTCATAAACTGAAATGACAGACTGCATGTACTTGTATGAACTAGTATCTGCCTAAATCTGCGTAACTGACAATGCCTCTGTAGGCACATAATATGCATGCTCATACCTATCAATGATGGTCGTGCATCTATATGTGTGTTGATATGTGTGCGTATATAACGCTTGATATGTGTGCGTATATAACGCTCGTACGTACGTGCGTATATTACGCCTGTAAGCCTCTATGGCATCTCGTCATATCATATTGGCTCCTCTGTGGCCATAATCAATATCATCGTCATAGCAGTAATGCGTATGTAACGCCTATATCTCTCCTCATACTTTACATATATCTAATACTCGCGTATATAACGCCTTCTAGTCACGGGTCAATGTACATAAATATATAATGAATGTAATGCATGACTAAACAAAGATGCACAAAACTGGCTACATAAGACTGGACCCATGAATAGAAGGATTACTCATAAATGGGGTACATGAACATCAAAGACTGAAGTACTTCTGATGCTTCTAAGAGTAGAGTCATATGGAAGCTCGTTTACTCGCTTGTTGGATCATATCATAGGATCATGCCAAAAGAAGAAAAGTGTCACGACCCAACTAGGGGCCGCGACGGGTGCCCGATACTTGTACCAAGCACCCCCTTTATTTCGCACTTTATTCTTATTACTAAGTGGGCCGAATAAATTGCATACTATCATTTATTTACTTAGCATTATCATTAATAACATCATTATGAATATGTACTAACAAACCTTACCAACTTAATGTACATTGATGGGGACAACTAATATTATGTAAGCATCTAATTATACATATCTGTCTACGAGCCTCTAAACAAAATACATACTATCACAAGAAGTGGCCGGTGTCAAGTCGTGCCCGAATATGTACACAAAATAGTACTAAGAAACCGAGGCTCCGAACAACGGAGCGCCGCCAAAATACCGCCGATAGAGCCCTATGAATCCAGCTTCGTCTCACCCGCCGACCGCGCGGCATGGAAACGCAGCGTCCACAAGAAGGACGTCGCACGAGTAATGTACCGAGTATGTAAGGTACGTAAAAACAGCCAATAAGTGAGATAAAGCATGAATAAAACATCATGGGATCATAGAACGGATAATGAGGTAAGAGAGTAACCTGTACACGTATATGCCTTTTAGGCCGGATACCATGCATGCCTGTCTTATCATATCATATCATATCATATCATATCACATCATATCATATCATAACATATCGTCATATCGTATCATATCATATCGTATCATATCATATCATATCATATCATATCATACCATATCATATCATATCGTATCATATCATATCATATCATATCATATCATAGCGCCGAACAACGTCGGCTCGCCCACATAGCGCCGAAATACGTCGGCTCGCCCGCATATCCCGCGTCCGGGATGATATCACGCCACCGACCAGGTGGCA
>NW_026713247.1:0-27552 GCF_029784015.1 Lycium ferocissimum | reverse complement strand
ATTTTGGCCCAAAAATAAACAAAACCATAATAACAATATCCAAAAATTTGATTCAAAATGCTTTCCCCAACATTAATTATTCCTTTCTACACAATTACAACATTTCATTCGTATTCAAATAACTACATACGATCGATTCCTGCAACACCAATGCTTACATACTCAATTACTCATCCGCAACCATTCAAACATGATTTAAGAACATCTCGAAGCAATCCTTACAATATTCAAGGCAATACAACCCATGTGTCATGGAACCCGAAATCACCTAATTTCCATGGGACAACAACGATACATTTCTTTTTCCGAATTCATAAACTATATCAACAATCCGCGCTAACGATCATCATTCTCACGAACACAAGAATCTACATTAAAATCATATTAATCTCCAAAACAGCCTGACAATAATTTCACCTTCAACATGAACCATTAAACTTTCATTACCTTCATAAAATACATAACAACAATAACCAAACACTAAATAAGATTAATTCTTCACTCCTACATAACCCTATACATACATGGCCAAGCACACACAACACCATATTTTTATGAACTTCATTCATTTCCATATATCACCACACGTACCAATCACCAACACATGAAGGAAGATGGAATCCTTCTTTCCCTTCAACTCTTCTCGGCTAGAAGTGGTCGTAACTACGCCGTTTTTTTTTTCTTACTAGCATAAGCATACATTGTACAATTATGAACATAAACTAGTAAGCTTTACGATCATACTGATACGTATTCTAGGCGACGGGGACAATCGGGAGTACCAATAGCTTACTGTACATATCGTCTACGAGCCTCTAAACATAGTACACATATACATAGAAAGGGCCGAGTCTTGCCGTGCCCGAATATGTACACAAAAATAGTACCAAGGGACCGGGGCTCCGAAACAACCGGAGCGCTGCAAAAATACTGCGAGGAACTCCTAGGGATCAACTCCGGCTATTCTGCGACTACTGCGCGGCATGAAACGCGAGCGCCCACGTGAAGGGGCGTCGGTACGAATAATGTACCGAGTATGTAAGACATAGAAAATAACATAAACAAGAGCATAGGTTATAAGTAACAATATCGAGGGGTCATGGATATATATCTTTGAGATAAGGATGTAACTTTGTGCATAGGAACGCCCTTTTCGGGCCGGATATCATGCATGCTTGTTTTTCCTTTTTGAAACAAAACATTTCTTTTCATAGGCATAGAAAGTAGAATTTATATCGTATCATAATGTATCATAGCATAGCATAATATATCATAGTATCATAGCATAGCATAATATATCATAGTATCATAGCATAGCATAGTATATCATAGTATCATAGCATAGCATAGTATATCATAGTATCATAGCATAGCATAGTATATCATAGTACCGAATATATCGGCACCCCACATAGTATAATTCCCGCGTCCGGGCATCCCGCGTCCGGGATGATATCAAGTCAAGTACGGATACATGCACCGTGAGTAACCCGGCGCTCGCCAGCGCTCTGCCTTTTTTCCCGATTTTTTTCCCCCAAATACATTTTTATACATATATATATATATATATATATCATAGCATGCGGGGAGCCCAAGAAAATCGTGTATCCATCGGAGTGACGTAAGGTCGGAACCTCCGATTATGTTATAAAATAATTGAGGGCGCTTATCTCACCTTGAAGGGATGATTAATATAAGGCGAGACTATCAACATAGAACGTGTCATAGCATATCGGAGTATAGGCATGGCATAGCCGACATCGTAGAATCACAGGTATCAGGGAATCATAGTCACCATAGAATCATAGTAGTCATAGGATCACAGTCTTCATAGGATCGTAGTCGTCGTGGGATCATAGTATTCATAGGATCATAGGCATCCTAGATTCATAGTCATCATAGGATTATAGTCGTTGTTTAGGTCATAAAAATTGGCAACATCATAAAACTTAGTTTTTAAAGAAAAGTGTATATTTTGGAAAATGGCAATATTGAAAACTTGGTTTTTGAAGAGAAAGAATATTTTGGAAAACACTTGTAAACTTTCAGTGAGGAAAAATCATGTATTGGTGTTAAGGGCTTAGTTAAAACAATTCTCATTTAGTGGTCGGAATAATACCTGAAAACTTTCCTTAGCTATAGAATGAAAATAGGTCAAATGGAACAATAAGAGAGAATTTGGGAATAGTGGGCCCACCTCGAGCCAAATGAGGCGGCATATCAAATTTACGTACATTACAGTTCATGACGTCACTTGGGAGGGTCTTAGGGTGATAGAATCCTATTTGGGTAAGTTCTGGATGTCCAAGAAGTTTTTCCAACATTTTATGCAAGTTCTAATTCAATTCTCTTTGAATGAATAGTAGCTATTTTCAATCTTAGATTCCGAGAAAAGGAATGGTCCTCGGGACACGTAGTCGACTTAGTACGTCTAAGACATGCCATAGAAAGAAGGGTGAAGCCTTACATACCTCGTTTCGCTCCTTATGGCACTCCAAATTCAAGCTCCAACTTCGCCAAAATCTACAAATTGGTCATGTTTACCAAATGTTAGTTCAAGTGTCTAGAAGTAGAATCTCAAAGTGACATTTGTCTTCCGAAATTTCGGCAGCACTTCCTCTGTAAATACATCATTCCCCAAGATTCATCTTAGCCAATTCTCATCAACAACAATCCGGGAATTCAACCCGGCCAAACTATCAATCATAATATCACAACCATATTAACAATTTCCAATTTCAATCCAAGATACATTCTAACAACTTAATCAATATACTACTTCCATCAAGACCTTCCAACTCCAATGAAAACAATAACAAACTAATAATTCATATACCAACAATATCATACAAGTCTCATAATCCTCTATACATTCAAGAACATAATATTCCATTTACATAAACTTACACAACAAGTCTCCAATCACCACAACTTCACTAACTCATTAAGCTTCTATTTGCAACATGAAATCCATAATATAACAACCAAGATATTAAATAAAACATGCTCTCCATTCATTCATAAATCAACACATATCCACGGCTACACCCAACATACATCACACGGCCACACATAGTTTTTCCCCTTCCATGAATTTCATCCACTCTCCTACTCACTACAACATGCACCAATACACAACATGGAATTAACTCAATTTTTCCATACAACACAACACACACACACACACTCTCGGCTTGGCCTAGCCAATCACGGCTACATACACACATCTCCCTAGCACATAAATTTCATCCATCTTTTTACTTCACAACACACTTAAGCATTCATAACATGCAAGAAAAGGTTCAAATCTTACCTCTTTACTTTGAATCTTCACTTGGCTACAATTTGCAACTATATGAATACAAGCTTCCTTGTTTCACCAATCACCCCACTTTGCTTAGGACCCTTCAAGGGATTGTTTAGCTATGAAGAACAAGTTGGGACTCTTCTCTTCTCTCTTCCTTTCCTTTTTTTCTCTCTCGGTTTCTTTCCTTTTTTTTTTTCAAAGGCCGAATGGCCTTGTCTCTCTCCTTCTTTCTTTTGTTCTTATTATCTCTTGAATTCTCTAGAAAATTATGGAATAAGATGACTATAAGTCATCTTTTAAACCCAAGCCTTAGTTCTCATATGGGCTTGGCCCATTAAGAAGGAGTTGAATGGCCAACATGGCCCAACTCAACACAAGCCCACTTTTTTTTTTGTCATCCAATTCATGAAAAATTATTTCCCAAGTTCCAAATTTACCCTTCGTCTTCCTCCATAATTCCACGAAACATTTTGCGAATTTCCCTTTATGCCCTTGACCTTTCTTAACAATTCCGCTTCTAAATGCTTCATAAACCATTCATATGCTTAACAACTTAAAAATAGGGCCTTGCTCGTCGTCCTCCCGCAATAGTCTTGAATTATCCGATTGCACGAAATGCGGGATATAACATCCTCCCCCCCTTTAGAACATTCGTCCTCGAATGTTAAACTGGCCTCATAGCGTATTATGACACTTTGGGGAGGTCTCCTTCATAGATGCCTCACACGTCGCTTAACATATCAATTTTGGCTACTTGCAGGCCGTGAGCCAATTAACTTCGCTCTGAACGCTGGTCTTGGGTTAATAAGTCCCCCTTCATACTCTCTTCTGGCCCTTTTTCTGCGACCCCCATCACCGAATTCCATGCCCTGTTGGTGAGCCTGAGTGGCTACTATTTGGGTTAACAGAAGGACAGCCTGTCTCAGCTCCTGAATTGAAGCCTCAGGTGGGGGAACTGGAGGTGCTGGGGCTGGAGTGGGAGCTCCTTCTTGCTCCCCCGACGTCGGCGGAGTGCGAATAGCACGAGAGGTGGCCTCGTTATAGGACTCACCCTCCTCAAGATTTACCGGCCTCCGCCTTCTCGTCGCTATCTTATCCTTCTCGGCGGCCGTTGCTTTCATCTTCACGGGCGTCGGCGAAAATATAACACCGAATTTGGAAAGAAGGAAAACCTCTTATTATAGCTCTATCGCACGATCTAGGATACAAGGAAGGTCAAATTTCCTAAATGCCCTGTGACCTCTTGTTTATAAGTGTGGCGCGCTACACACCCATAAACAAGACTCTCTACCGGACACGGCTCGTAGACAAACCCCTAGGACCGACCCGCTGCGATACCACTTTGTCACACCCCGATCTTACTAGGGTGTGATGGGCACCCGACCCCGTATTCGGAGCCGAGCGAACCCGCTGACTCTTATTGCATATATGAACTACGCCGTTTTTTTTTTTTTGACTAGCATAAGCATACATTGTACAATTATGAACATAAACTAGTAAGCTTTACGATCATACTATACAGCGACGGGGACAATCGGGAGTACCAGTAGCTACTGTACATATCTGTCTACGAGCCTCTAAACATAGTACACATATACATAGAAAGGGCCGAGTACTGCCGTGCCCGAATATGTACACAAAAATAGTACCAAGGGACTGGGGCTCCGAAACAACTGGAGCGCCGCAAAAATACTGCCGAGGAACTCCTAGGGATCAACTCCGGCTGCATCTGCCGACTCGCGCGGCATGAAACGCGGCGCCCACATGAAGGGGCGTCGGTACGAATAATGTACCGAGTATGTAAGACATAGAAAATAACATAAACAAGAGCATAGGTTATAAGTAACAATATCGAGGGGTCATGGATATATGCCGAGATAAGGATGTAACTTTGTGCATAGGAACGCCCTTTTCGGCCGGATATCATGCATGCTTGTTTTTCCTTTTTGAAACAAAACATTTCTTTTCATAGGCATAGAAAGTAGAATTTATATCGTATCATAATGTATCATAGCATAGCATAATATATCATAGTATCATAGCATAGCATAATATATCATAGTATCATAGCATAGCATAGTATATCATAGTATCATAGCATAGCATAGTATATCATAGTATCATAGCATAGCATAGTATATCATAGTACCGAATATATCGGCACCCCACATAGTATAATTCCCGCGTCCGGCATCCCGCGTCCGGGATGATATCAAGTCAAGTACGGATACATGCACCGTGAGTAACCCGGCGCTCATAGCGCTCTCGCCTTTTTCCCGCTTTTCCCCCGAATACATTTTTTATACATATATATATATATATATCATATATCATATCATATGCAGGGGAGCCCAAGAAAATCGTGTATCCATCGGAGTGACGTAAGGTCGGGAACCTCCGATTATATTATAAAATAATTGAGGGCGCTTATCTCACCTTGAAGGGATGATTAATATAAGGCGAGACTATCAACATAGAACGTGTCATAGCATATCGGAGTATAGGCATGGCATAGCTGACATCGTAGAATCACAGGTATCAGGGAATCATAGTCACCATAGAATCATAGTAGTCATAGGATCACAGTCTTCATAGGATCGTAGTCGTCGTGGGATCATAGTATTCATAGGATCATAGGCATCCTAGATTCATAGTCATCATAGGATTATAGTCGTTGTTTAGGTCATAAAAATTGGCAACATCATAAAACTTAGTTTTTAAAGAAAAGTGTATATTTTGGAAAATGGCAATATTGAAAACTTGGTTTTTGAAGAGAAAGAATATTTTGGAAAACACTTGTAAACTTTCAGTGAGGAAAAATCATGTATTGGTGTTAAGGGCTTAGTTAAAACAATTCTCATTTAGTAGTCGGAATAATACACGAAAACTTTCCTTAGCTATAGAATGAAAATAGGTCAAATGGAACAATAAGAGAGAATTTGGGAATAGTGGGCCCACCTCGAGCCAAATGAGGCGGCATATCAAATTTACGTACATTACAGTTCATGACGTCACTTGGGAGGGTCTTAGGGTGATAGAATCCTATTTGGGTAAGTTCTGGATGTCCAAGAAGTTTTTCCAACATTTTATGCAAGTTCTAATTCAATTCTACTGAATGAATAGTAGCTATTTTCAATCTTAGATTCCGAGAAAAGGAATGGTCCTCGGGACACGTAGTCGACTTAGTACGTCTAAGACATGCCATAGAAAGAAGGGTGAAGCCTTACATACCTCGTTTCGCTCCTTATGGCACTCCAAATTCAAGCTCCAACTTCGCCAAAATCTACAAATTGGTCATGTTTACCAAATGTTAGTTCAAGTGTCTAGAAGTAGAATCTCAAAGTGACATTTGTCTTCCGAAATTTCGGCAAAGACTTCCTCTGTAAATACATCATTCCCCAAGATTCATCTTAGCCAATTCTCATCAACAACAATCCGGGAATTCAACCCGGCCAAACTATCAATCATAATATCACAACCATATTAACAATTTCCAATTTCAATCCAAGATACATTCTAACAACTTAATCAATATACTACTTCCATCAAGACCTTCCAACTCCAATGAAAACAATAACAAACTAATAATTCATATACCAACAATATCATACAAGTCTCATAATCCTCTATACATTCAAGAACATAATATTCCATTTACATAAACTTACACAACAAGTCTCCAATCACCACAACTTCACTAACTCATTAAGCTTCTATTTGCAACATGAAATCCATAATATAACAACCAAGATATTAAATAAAACATGCTCTCCATTCATTCATAAATCAACACATATCCACGGCTACACCCAACATACATCACACGGCCACACATAGTTTTTCCCCTTCCATGAATTTCATCCACTCTCCTACTCACTACAACATGCACCAATACACAACATGGAATTAACTCAATTTTTCCATACAACACAACACACACACACTCTCGGCTTGGCCTAGCCAATCACGGCTACATACACACATCTCCCTAGCACATAAATTTCATCCATCTTTTTACTTCACAACACACTTAAGCATTCATAACATGCAAGAAAAGGTTCAAATCTTACCTCTTTACTTTGAATCTTCACTTGGCTACAATTTGCAACTATATGAATACAAGCTTCCTTGTTTCACCAATCACCCCACTTTGCTTAGGACCCTTCAAGGGATTGTTTAGCTATGAAGAACAAGTTGGGACTCTTCTCTCTCTCTCTTCCTTTCCTTTTTTTCTCTCTCGGTTTTCTTTCTTTTTTTTTTTTTCAAAGGCCGAATGGCCTTGTCTCTCTCCTTCTTTCTTTTGTTCTTATTATCTCTTGAATTCTCTAGAAAATTATGGAATAAGATGACTATAAGTCATCTTTTAAACCCAAGCCTTAGTTCTCATATGGGCTTGGCCCATTAAAAAGGAGTTGAATGGCCAACATGGCCCAACTCAACACAAGCCCACTTTTTTTTTGTCATCCAATTCATGAAAAATTATTTCCCAAGTTCCAAATTTACCCTTCGTCTTCCTCCATAATTCCACGAAACATTTTGCGAATTTCCCTTTATGCCCTTGACCTTTCTTAACAATTCCGCTTCTAAATGCTTCATAAACCATTCATATGCTTAACAACTTAAAAATAGGGCCTTGCTCGTCGTCCTCCCGCAATAGTCTTGAATTATCCGATTGCACGAAATGCGGGATATAGCCGATACAATTAAGAAAGAAGTTGGCGTATAAATTCGCCCTCCTTTTTAATGGCCAACTAGTTCGATCACTTGCTTAAATCGTCTTACAACCTTTCTTTATTCATCTTGTCACATTTTCCACACATCGTCTCATGTCATTACCTTATCTCTACTCCGAACTCTTCTATCGTCCCTTGCTCAGATCTTGCTCTCAATTTTTCCTGTCACGCGTGATGCTGCAATCTTTACCCGAATGTACGAAGGGGGGGTCAAATTACTCTAAGAACCGCCTCAACGTAGCTTTACTAATTCTTATGTTTCACTTTATCTTTGCCTCTCTTCTCCTACCACCAGCGTCGGAATACATTTTTTTTTTGGGTTCAACCATAAGCATGTCCTATGCGTTCTTAGTACTAGTTCCACCTCGGTAATTTATCTCAAACCATCCTAACATCTTTCCTTAATGCACCTAAGGTATTATCACCGTATTGTTGTTACCAACCCTAAACTTTTCCCATTAAGCATTTACTTGGTCTCATCTCTAGTGTATAATATTCGTAGGTAACATGACTGCCCTTGCACGACCTGCATATTTAATCTTAGTCACGATCGTTCCTTTTCCTGTTTCGTACTATTCCAGATCTTACTCCTGTGCTCGCATTTGTTAGGAGTCTACCTTATCATACTTCTTTTCCCTGCTTTTCTTACATTCTACCATAGGAAATCTTTTACTTATAGCAACCACTCTATTGCCTACATTTTACTCTTTGATCCCGTATAACCGTACCACCTTTCACAATGTCCCCGTAAGCTACTCGTTATTTTCCTTTGTCGTATCCTCTCTTTAAGTCTCCATTTCCTAATATCATGTTATTCCAGATACTTACAATTAATTCCCCGCGCCATCTCGCTTATTACCCTGACATCTATCCCTTTACTGCTGGCTTTTCGATCTCCTTAGCCTGTCTCCGCAAAGAGCTTTACCTGCGGCCCAAGCATTCGTACCCAGGACATGGTAGAGTCGATTGTCTTCGTCTTATACCTGTATTTCTCTCCCTTGCTTACCCCCTTTAGGGGTGTACTTATACTATCGCCCAATTCTACTTTGCCCTAAATTCGTATTTCCAACCTCAATTAAGCGGTGCTCTTATCCCGACATTTTGATCTCCTTGTCGTTCATTTACTCACTTTCTTTCCTTTCCAAATATCACTGTATTAACACTTCCCAAGCTTATCTTGTAGTGAAACAACATCAGCTTGCCGTGTAACATTTGCACTCTTTATATATATTCTCCACTTGAACCTCGTTACTCTGTCCGATTAATGCCTTCCATATACCGCCACGTTGATTGCCGAAATACATATGTCCGCTAATCTAACCATGTACAGGATATCCTATGCGTACCTATGTACACTTATAGTCCCTACTATCTTGCTTATAGGGTATCCCCAACCACTATTCCAATTCACCCCAATTCTAGAGCTGCGATGTACCTTTTTCCTCTTTATCGGTCTAATTCGCCTCGTTCTGCGCGACCTTTTTGGGTTTCTGCCCACTCCTCAGACTCTTAATTTGTCCTTAAGTCAGTCTAGCTTCTCATTTACTCCTTGCGTCGGAATTTATAGATTCTCCAGCAAACTTCCCAGGGGGGTCACCCATCCTGAAATTGCTCTCACTCCAGCACGCTTAACCTCGGAACTCCGATGAAATACATTGCTTTAATGCTGATATAATCGCGTCCACTTTATCGCACGACCTCCGTCACGTAATCTGGGGTAAATTTGAAGCCTTTACAGATTTCAACACGCCCTCGTAACACAATTACTATTTTAGCCCTCCTTTGGTTCTCAATATTCGCTTTTCACCCGTGGATATGATTACTTTTTGTCCTGAACTTCCCGGTCCTTGATGGCGATGAGCTCACTTTGATCGTCATTACTTATAGTTGCTTGGTTACCGGCCCTTGGATTTCTGCTCCCATTTTACGCCGTTCCTCATTTTCTCTATAACCGGGTCCTTCACATTCCCGTCACTTATAGTACTCGTGTCCTTAGCTACACAAGTCATGATCTATTACTATACTGTTATCTAGCTCTCTTCCTATTTTCTTCTTCAAATTTCCCTTTCTTTTCTTACGCTCACCATCATTTCCACTATTATGTAACCCGTATTCCAAACTTTCCCTACAGGACCGAGAAGCCCTTCTTATTCGTTCTATAGCTTGTCTTTCTATTTCACCCTTGCTTTTGTTTTCTAGCTACATAGACCACGCCATAGCTTTAGCCGCTTTCTCACTAGGCTTTACTTATTCCCATAACAGTTCTCCTTATATTCATATTACATCCTGTTCGTAATCAATCCGATAATATAACACTTCTTAACTTTTGCTCTTTCTTTTTCAACTTTATCCTCAATCGTTCCACAAACCGTCTTATCTATACATTCATATTCATCGCAATTCTTCCCACCCGTACTCTCGCCTTAATCATACCATTACCTTTTTTTTTTTTTACTATAAGCTCGTCATAATTCGTCCTTACTTACCAATTCAATCGGTACCTTAAATAACTCCCTATCAAGGTTTGCCAGTCTTCTCTAAATCATCTCTTAGTGTCATAAGTCCTTTTCAATTTCTCTGTACCATATCAACATCGACCTTATAATTATTATTATCCCCGATTCAATAATTAGCTTCTTTCTCGGTGTCGACCATACTCGTAGCTTAGTCAATCAATTTTTTTCATTACTATTGGCACGACCTTCTAAGACATATTACAAATTTATATCTCATTTTCACTTTATTTCTGGAAAAATTTCGGCAGAGTTTCCTCTGTAACTGTTACTATCTCAAAACCTGTACACAGGAAATACCAACAATGCCTCACAGGGCCAACATACATATATGCATATCACATCATATCACAGCCTCACAGGGCTCCCAACATCATCGACAGTACAAAAATAATAAACATACCTTGTACGCCCAACTCAATCGGCACCTGTCTCACTTTCTTATTTACTTTCCCTTTTAACCTTCGACTTGTATTCCAATCGTGCTTCAATATCTTACCCGACATATATCTTTCGTACCTTTGCTTAACTGTGTACTTCGTAGCTTCCAATGTCGCTAGTCACTTTCTTCCGTCGATGCCATTTCTTTGCTGAAGTCTAAGGTCAATGTCGGAAATCTTATTTCCTATGACTTGGCTCTATGGCACGATCTAAGATGTCAAAGAAGAGTAACCATCCTAGATGCCCCGTAGCCTCCTGTTTATAAATGTGGCGCGCTTCACACCATAAACGTTTCACCGGACACGACTTTGCGTACAACCCCTAGGACGAACCGCTTCGATACCAATTTGTCACACCTTTAATCCGATAGGGTGTGATGGGCACCCGACCCTTACCTAGGGCCGAGCGAACCCGCCGACTCCGTGACACTCACAATCATATTGGGCCCTCAAAGCATAACATAAATACATAATGAACGATTTTCGAAATAAACTTGCTTTTCATCTTTTCAAATCAAGTAAGACCCGTAATCGTATAAAACCCGTAAAATAATGCATCACAATACATCGGCTTATGACCGCTTACAAACTCGATATACTACATCATGACCCACGACAACGTTCGCAAAGTCTCTAACATGGAACATGAAACCATATCATAAAGCTCTAACTCGGCAAAGACTCATGAAAATGGAGCTCGCCAATCCCGCCGGAACACCTTCTAATAATATCTTCAACTCATCTAGGTGTACCGCGCGTACGAAACGGCCCCCCAAAGAAAGGGGGTCAGTACGGAATATGTACTGAGTATGTAAAGCATGAAATACAGTAAGCGGGATCATACTGAAGTAAAGAATACGGAAAATCATAGAATTTGCCTTCGAAAAGATTTATCATGCATATCAAAATCATATAATCATCATGTATACATATAGCGTGTCCTGGCCCTCTAGCGAGGGACTCGGTGTATAAAATCATCATAAGCATGTACGTATAGCGTGTCCCGGCCCTCTAGTGAGGGACTCGGTAAGTAAAATCATGTCATCATCATGTATGCATGCATGTACATATATATATATATATACCGTACCCGGCCCTCTAGTGAGGGACTCGGTGAATAGCGTGTCCCGGCCCCGCTAGCAAGGGACTCGGTATGCCATCCTGGCCACCATCCCCATCTCATCACATCATCATATACATATATATATATAGCGTGTCCCGGCCCTCTAGTGAGGGACTCGGTGAATAATGCAAAGGAGTTGCACGAATGCGTGTCCTGGCCCGGGTCTCAGTGAAAGACATATTGAGCTTCGCACGAGCGAGTAGTGAGAAACCATATGCACATAAATCATTATCAAAGACTCAATGGATAAGCAAAAGTCGAATCGCTCGAGAGAAAACAATAATCATGTTAGGTCCTTTTCAAAAAAAAGGATCGTATCAAACACATTCTAAATATTTTGTCATTAAAACTGCATTAAAATAAATTTAAGGGATCGCAAGTACATATCAAGTCAATCCGAGCCCGCTCGTAAAAGTTACAGGCCTTACCTATCATGGAACCTCATGCGAACATATCGAAGCGATTCGAGCCTTTCAGTGAAAGTTACGGACGTTCGTAGTTTCAGAATCGTGTAGGAAACAAACTCTTTTTGAAAACAAACTTTTATGCAATCTTTGAAATCCATTCATGCGAAAAACATATAGACCATAATTTGACTACATTAAGAATAGGAATATCAAGAAACAAATATGGATCTTAAACATGCTCGGACCGCAAGAGTAGAATTACCTCGGGGTACGTGCATAACTTACTTTTCACTAAGACATGCCAAGGAAAGAAGGGTTAAGCTTACATACCTCGATCGCTTCCTAAGATAATCCAACTCAAGCCTCGACTCTCCAAGGTCTACACAACGTCAGTAGATATCGAACATTAGTCATAAACATCGAAGAATCCAATTCCAAGCCATTACTTTTTACGAAATTTGGGCAGCATTACCCCTATAAATTGGACATCCCCGAGAATTCAACTTGGCCAAATCAACAACAACCAAACTAACAACCATAATAACAATATCCATAAGTGATTCAAAACGCATTCTAACATTAATTATTCCTTTCTACACAATTCGACGACATTTCATTCATATTCAAATAACTACATACGATCGATTCAACACCAATGCTTACATACTCAATTACTCATCCGCAACCATTCATACATGATTTAAGAACATCTCAAGCAATCCATACAATATTCAAGGCAATCCAACCCATGTGTCATGGAACCCGAAATCACCAATTTCCATGGGGACAACAACGATACATTTCTTTCTTCCGAATTCATAAACTATATCAACAATCCGCATGCTAACAATCATCATTCTCACGAACACAAGAATCTACATTAAAATCATATTAATCTCCAAAACAGCCCACAACAATTTCACCTTCAACATGAACCATTAAACTCTCATTACCTTCATAAAATACATAACAACAATAACCACACACTAAATAAGATTTATTCTTCACTCCTACATAACCCTATACATACACGGCCAAGCACACACAACACCATATTTTTATGAACTTCATTCATTTCCATATATCACCACACGTACCAATCACCAACAACACATGAAGGAAGATGGAATCCTTACCTTTTCCCTTCAACTCCTCTTCTCGGCTAGAAGTGGTCGTAGCAACAACGAGTGATTTTCTTGTTCCAACAACTATTCCACGTTGACGAGGGCCTCCCAATTAGTAGAGAAACAAGGAGAAAATAATTTTTCATGATCAAATTGGAGGGGCAAGTTTCGGCCAGCCCTTGGCCGTGGCTCTCTCTTGTTCTTTCTTTTTCTTTTTCCTCCAAGTTTCTTGATTTTTCCTTGTTTGAAAATGATGACTTGTGTCTTATTTAGTCATCATACACACATATATATATATATATATATATTTCATGGCACATGGCCGGTCATGTGCACTCCTTTTCTCTTTTTTTTTTTGTTTTCCTTTTTCTCCAATTTTCTAGAAATTTCCAAGAAATGAAAATGATGAAGATGACTTAATAAGTCATCTAATACTACATATATTCTTCACACATGTGGCCTATGGCCCACAAGTCATGTTCATGGCCACATGTTTATTTTTTTCATGAATTTAAATTCCAACACTTCACCTTTGGCCCCAAATTTTCATGAAATGTCTAACTTTCCATCCAACCAAGTTCATAAGCACTTATGTGTTAAAACAAAGTCGGAAAATTGTCTTATTCTTAACTTTCCACACTTGGCTCGGAATATCCCGAACAAAGTACGGAATATAACAACACCATGATCCACGGACCGTGAAGCAATCCGTGGAAGTCCCGACAGGCAGAAATGTTCCAAGTATTTAAATGTAATCCCACTTCATTTATTTCATTTCCACCAACTTCTTTCATCTCTCAATACCTATAGAACCTTCCACACATTTCATCCACAAGAAAATCAAGAGAATCAAAGATCAATAACAAGATTTGAAGTGAATCAAGCTTATGAAACCTCATTAGAGTCATCCAACTCAAGAAATCTCAAGAAAGGTGAAAATAGGGTTTTGGTGGAAAAGGTATATCACCCTTCAAGGCTTGTTTCTCCATCATCTAAGGTGAGTTTCATGACCCTTCTATGTTATTTGATGTATTAGTAAGTTGAAACACATGGATTATAGAAGAGTATAGAACATGGGTCATAAATGGGTGAATAGTGTCATTGTTGAGTAGTAGTTGGATTGAATCATGAAAATGGGTATGTTGAGATTATGAATATGTTATAAATGACATTTAAAACAGGGAATAAGTATTATATGTGAAGAAACATGATTTTGGAGAATTAAAGGTAAATCACGAAATGGGAATAATGTGAACGAATGACGATTGTTGGTTAGGATATTATGAATATTGGGAGTTGATATGGAATATGGCGGAAAGTTGTATAAACAAAGAAAACGCTGCCCAATTTTCTTTAGTCTTAAGAAGCACGTTATTGTAATTGCCTAGCTAACGACGATACGAACTCTCTTGAAGGTAGAACGTGTGCATTAAAGGAGAACGAGCAAGCAATCGAATAGTTAAACGACAAAGGTATGTAAGGCTAGTCCTTTCTCTCTAAGGCATGACTCTACAGTATGAATCCTCCTATCTTTCTATGACCTCTCTACATATGAATGTATCGGAATGATGAGTCTACGTTATAAAGAGCTCTCGTGAGATGAAGTTAAAAAGGTATGTTGTGAATATGATGATGAGCCCAAGTCTAGAGATCCTACAAGATTCCTACGATTTAATGACCTTCATACGATCCTTTACTATTACTGATTGTTGCTAGACCTATTTTATGATGTTCGTCTCTTTCCTTTCAAGGCATGATTTTCCTCCTTCTCAATGAATCTCCTAAATTCCGAAGAACTAAGAACCTGCGTTCATGAATAGCCATACGAGAGAAAGATAAGAGATATATTACGAGTATGATAGTGATAACGATGAGTCTATGACTATAAGGAGCTACACATGTGTAAGATAAAGAAGAGAGACAAGGCACAAGTATGATAATCGATGATGATGAGTTAAATCTAAAGAGTCCTAAAGTGAGAGATGATGCCCACGAAGTCAATGATTCTAAGTATGGTTCCATTGGTGTTTCTTCTTATATACACTCACCTTAAAATGTTAGTCCCTTCAAGGTGAGATGCGATGATTTGATTACTCCATACGGTAGTCGGGGTCCCACGACCTTATGTCACCCCGACATAGCTATAGTTGCCCCCAAGTCCTAATGTATGTTTTGCCGATGTATGTATATGTAAGGATGCTAAGTTATGACAAAGACATGATATGATGCTACCCAAAAATCTATTGATGTTGATTATTATATACACTTACCTTATGCTTGTTCCTTCAAGGTGGGGCAGAATGCTTACGAATGCTCCATAATGAAATCAGGGGTCCACGACCTTATGTCACCCCGATAAAGTATGATTATCTATGAGTCTTTGTGCATACATTATGATGAGTATACTATGATGAGCATATTATAACGAGCATGTTGTAATGAGCATATGATGATACCACCCGCGCATATACGGTCGAGCAGTCACCGCCAAGGCGGGCAGCTATACACCATGACCAAATGGCATGGGCAACACCACTAGTGGGCGGCATGAGATGGTACCCCGGACGTGGGAGGCCTGGACGCGGGCTAATATTATTGTTTATCACACCGTACCTGTATGGTCGGGCAGTTTATACATTTATGCATATATAACATGATGATGACTATGAGAGTAAGTCCGCATGTATTATTTCTTTCATGATTCGATCGATTCTGATTGCTCCTCATTTGATGTCTCCCTTATTTCATTGATGACTTATTATTGTTGATGCCTTACATACTCGGTACAATGTTCGTGCGACGTCCATTTTCTTTGGACGCTGTGTTCATGCCCACAGTAGACGAGGAGGCGGTCCAGATTCCTAGGAGCTATCAGCAGATCTACAGGAGCCCTCCTCGATTCCGGAGGTGCTATTTTGAGACAGTATTTTGTGTACATATATTTGGGCACGACGAGGTCCTGTCCCGTCCATATGTCTAGTACTCTAGTAGAGGCTCGTAGATACGCAGTGTGGGTAATATGGTCCCATAGTTTCATGTATATGCATGTATAAATATTATTTTGATAGCCGAAGGGCTTATGTTTATAAAAGTAAATATGTTTCAAATGTTAATAGTTTTCCATGATTATGAGCATATATGGTGAATGAGTGTCAAGATGAGCGGTGTTCGGTGGTTAGCCCCGGATACCCGTCATGGCCCGTAGCCGGGTCGTGACAGAAGTGGTATCAGAGCGGTTCAGTCCTAGGAAGTGTCTACGAGCCGTGTCTAGTAGCGTCTTGTTTATGGTGTGTTGCGCGCCACGCTAATAAACAAGGGGCTACAGGGCATTTAGGAAAAATGACCATCTTTCTTCTTATGAGATCGTGCGATAGAGCCAAGTTATAATATTTTCCCCTCCCTAATGGTGTGTTTATGATTTCAGTAAAGTCGATGAAAGGAAAAGCTACTACAGCCCAGAAAGGCAAGGCAGTGATTGCAGAAGGGCCGGAACGGGGGCCATCTACGAATGTGGGGGAGAGTGAACCCCAAGACAAGGCCCTATCTCGGATTCCGCGTACCCTGTCCACTTTAGAGGATCAGAGGGAAGCCCCAATTTTAGCTCCCGCACCTCCAGTCCCTCCTCCAGATGCTTCGGGCCAAGAGATGAGACAGGCCATTCTTCTATTGACTCAGTTTGTAACTGCTCAAGCTCAGCGGCAGGATGTGGGCCACGGTAATAGGGGTCGAAGAAAAAGAGTTAATTCTTCGGAGTTTGACCATGAGTTTGGGGGCGCTCCAAGACAGCAATTCTCCAGGCACTCAGTTCGTTCAACAACTAGCGCTCCTCCACAGTTTTCTAGACCCAGATGTGATGGATCTACTGATTCTAGGTTGCCCAGAGTCCCAGGGTTCCCAATTCTCGGGTTAGGGGTGATTCAAGCCGGATAAGATCGCCCGTACCGCGATGTAGTCAATGCAGGAAGTTACATTGGGGACCGTGCCGCTTGGGTTTGGATGTTTGCTATGTCTGTGGCCAGTCAGGTCATATTATGAGAGAGTGCCGATTTCGAGGCGGTAGGCGTGCGGTTCAGCCCACGGGATCCGCGGCCTCGTTCTTCGTCATCCATGCGCCCTCCGGGCAAGGCTCTCGGACACCGGCGGTCGGGGTAGGGGCGGGGAGGAGAGCACTTAGTTCGAGTGGGTCCCAGCGTCATACTTATGCATTAGCTGGGTGGCAGGATCTTGAGTATCCCTCCGATATTGACCCAGGTATATTCTCATTAATCTCTTATGGTATGTATGTACCGATTGATTCGGGTCTTACGTTGTCATATATTACTCCTGGTGCGATGATTGTGTTGAGGTGAGAAATCTGAGCCAACTGAACAATTTGAGGCAACAATATTTGCTAGTGACCTAGTGATAGCTAGGATCGTGATTTATAAGTAAGTTGATTGGAGGCGTGTGTCATATAGTAATGTGTGTATGAATATATATATATATATATATATATATATATATATATATATATATAATGGAATCCTAGACCGAGTGTGCAATCACAACCTATAAGACAAGCTCCATTGTTTATATCCTTTGATGGTAAGTGGTCTTATGTTGCCGAGTTGCGTATTATGTGTGTCCCGATACATGCCCTATTAAGGCATGGGACGTGTTTTTATTGGGCTATGTGTAGGTTTGGGATTGTTATGTTACAAGAGAAACCCTGCCAAAATTTTCCTTGGAATCTAAAAGAAATTGCGAGAACCGTGGACAGAATTGTCATGAAGATGAGAGAAGGCTAGAAAATGAGTGATTGAGAAAGGAGTGTATAAAGGTGATGTATTTTAAAGGATAAAGTGGTACTGAGTTAAGGATAGGATTCCCTGTGTGAGGAATAAAGGACTGATTATAAAATGGGAGGCAATAAGATAAGTTGAGAAGGACAGAATATGGAGAATTGAGTACAAATATAGAAGGAAGAGGAAATTTACGGAGTACGCTTGCTTAAGAAATAGTCGTACTATGAGAAAAGGAAGACGCATCTCCTACGAATATCCTCCACTAAGACAGGATGAGTAAAGTGTATAAGAGAATTAAGTGGGGAGAAAAATGTGGCCATGAATTACAAATTTACCGTACGATGATAAAGCGATAAAGTAAGGCTATCATCAATGACAAATACGACATGATCATGATTGATTTCGAAAATCAACGTTGAGTGCAAAACGAGAGTGAAATAGTATGAGGCAATAAAGGGTGTTAGTAGTACAGGAGACTTAGATCCTTGGAAAAAAAAATGGTGGGTTTTAGGAAAATGCATTTGCGGTTACTATAAGCCGATTATAGGAAAGAGAGGAATAACGTGAGATGGCAGAAAGAGGGAAGATGATGCTATAGGGGAAATCTGGGTGTTGGAAAAAGGTGAGTGACATTGCATGGATGGTATGGGTAACTAGATATACTACTATTGTGAGCATTCCCATGGGACAAAAGTTGTTAATTGGAGTAAATCTAGACTTGACTCATAACTACCAGATAAGCTAAGTGAAATACGTCATTGTTCAGATTGCTATGTCAGTTGTAGTACTTGACTAAGAAATTATAAGAAGAGTATGTTAAGACCTCACACGTGAATTATCGTAGTTATAAATCATGGGAAACAGCGTGGATAAGATGTAGTATAGTATGGGATATAGGAATTAAAGATTGGAAAGCGAGGCTACTGATTTAAAAATGGTACAGGCAAAACCCTTTAAGGGGGAAGTGAGTAAAGAGAACACAAGTATAGAGACTGAACGACAGACCCTAAGGGGTGATAGACAGATGTAATGAACGACGATAGTAACGATGCTAAAGATGCCTGTGATCTTATATGTACATGTGCCTACGTATAACACTGAACCCTCGTGGTCAAGTAT
Organism: Lycium ferocissimum; assembly: GCF_029784015.1. Classification (NCBI taxonomy): domain Eukaryota; kingdom Viridiplantae; phylum Streptophyta; class Magnoliopsida; order Solanales; family Solanaceae; genus Lycium; species Lycium ferocissimum. Next base: position 8,002 of record NW_026713247.1, on the reverse strand, counting down.
GCTATGTAAATTCTATGTATATGAAATCAATATAAGTACGAATATGCTAAGCAAATGGAATATATGTGATATGTATATGTATAGGTGTATGCACACGAATCACTCAAGGACGATTATCTAACTTGCAAGTATTTATACTTCGCCGATGAAACCAAGTGGGATAGATTTGCAAACCATGTAAGACTTAATATTATTATTATGGAGAAAGAAAAAGGATCGACGAGACGTAGAATTTCAGGTGAAAGACTGGGTATTCTTGAAAGTGTCGCCAATGAAGGGCGTTATGAGATTTAGCAAGAAGGGGAAGTTAAGTCCCCGGTACATTGGGCCTTACGAAATGGTGCGCAAGTAGGCCAAGTGGCTTACGAATTAGATTCATATCCCGATTTGGATTCAGTTCATCCAGTTTTTCATATCTTGATGCTTCGTGAATGTATTGGAAATCTTACTAGGATCATCCCGATAAACGATGTTCAAGCGACAGAGAAGTTAGCTTATGATGAAAAACCTATTGCCATATTAGACAGGCAAGTACGGAAACTTCAGAACAAGGAAGTAGCTTTAGTTAAGGTCCAGTGGCGAAATAACAACTGAGAAGAGATGACTTGGGAAGCGGAAGAGAAGATGAAATCCACATACCCGCACCTATTTCAGCCTCCGGAAGAAATGTATGATGAGACATCGGGATTTTAAGGTATGTATGCTTTTCCTTTATGCAAATGGGTCGTGTGTGGCCAATTTATATTGATATTATGTTGTGGCCCTGTGAGGTAATGATATTATAGGTTGTTGTGATAGGATGGTAGTGCCGTAATACAGGAGAAACTCTGGCGAAATTTCTCTAGAATCCCCGATGACTTAACATTCGAGGATGAATGTTCTTAAGGGGGGAAGAATCTTACACCTCGGAAAATTTTTTGTTGATGAACAGTGAGTGGGCTAATGAAGATCACGAAGTATATGATGTTTCAAAAGTAAGAAATAGCATTTGATGATTCTAAATAAGATTTTAAAGACATTCGATGTTAGACGAGAAAGTTGCGAAGAGAAGGTCATGTATGCGATAAGTATCGAAAAGGAATTGTGGGTAGCAAGTTGATGACAACTTAATGATGTGTTGGGAAGAGTTATAACGCCCCTTAGATTGCTAACGAAGTGATAAACAAGTGTTAAGAAGGTTCCATAAGGATTGGAGATCAAACGAAATGACGGGAACAACTTCGATGGAACTGTGAGTTCCACGGACCGTGGATGTGTCCGTGGAACAGCCAGCAGAGAAGATGGCTGGCTATTCGTGAACCATGACCAGTTTCACAGCCAACACCATGATCCACGGACCGTGAAGCAATCCGTGGAAGTCCCGACCTGCAGAAATGTTCCAAGTATTTAAATGTAATCCCACTTCATTTATTTCATTTCCACCAACTTCTTTAATCTCTCAAGACCCCTAGAACCTTCCACACATTTCATCCACAAGAAAATCAAGAGAATCAAAGATCAATAACAAGATTTGAAGTGAATCAAGCTTATGAAACCTCATTAGAGTCATCCAACTCAAGAAATCTCAAGAAAGGTGAAAATAGGGTTTTGGTGGAAAAGGTATATTACCCTTCAAGGCTTATTTCTCCATCATCTAAGGTGAGTTTCATGACCCTTCTATGTTATTTGAAGTATTAGTAAGTTGAAACACATGGATTATAGAAGAGTACAGAAAATGGGTTATAAATGGGTGAATACTGTCATTGTTGAGTAGTAGTTGGATTGAATCATGAAAATGGGTATGTTGAGATTATGAATATGTTATAAATGACATTTAAAACAGGGAATAAGTATTATATGTGACGAAACATGATTTTGGAGAATTGAATGTAAATCACGAAATGGAAATAATGTGAACGAATGACGATTGTTGGTTAGGATATTATGAATGTTGGGAGTTGATATGGAATATGGCGGAAAGTAGTATAAACAAAGGAAACGCTGCCCAATTTTCTTTACTCTTAAGAAGCACGTTATTGTAATTGCCTAGCTAACGACGATACGAACTCTCTTGAAGGTAGAACGTGTGCATTAAATGAGAACGAGCAAGCAATCGAATAGTTAAACGACAAAGGTATGTAAGGCTAGTCCTTTCTCTCTAAGGCATGACTCTATGGTATGAATCCTCCTATCTTTCTATGACCTCTCTACATATGAATGTATCGGAATGATGAGTCTACATTATAAAGAGCTCTCGTGAGATGAAGTTAAAAAGGTATGTTGTGAATATGATGATGAGCCCAAGTCTAGAGATCCTAAAACTTATGGCACAAGATTCCTACGAGTTAATGACCTTCATACGATCCTTTACTATTACTTATTGTTACTAGACCTAGTTTATGATGTTCGTCTCTTTCCTTTCAAGGCATGATTTTCCTCCTTCTCCATGAATCTCCTAAATTCCGAAGAACTAAGAGCCTGCGTTCATGAATAGCCATACGAGAGAAAGATAAGAGATATATTACGAGTATGATAGTGATAACGATGAGTCTATGACTATAAGGAGCTACACATGTGTAAGATAAAGAAGAGAAACAAGGCACAAGTATGATAATCGATGATGATGAGTTAAATCTAAAGAGTCCTAAAGTGAGAGATGACGCCCACGAAGTCAATGATTCTAAGTATGGTTCCATTGGTGTTTCTTCTGATATACACTCACCTTAAAATGTTAGTCCCTTCAAGGTGAGGTGCGATAATTTGATTCCTCCATACAGTAGTCGGGGTCCCATGACCTTATGTCACCCCGACATAGCTATAGTCGCCTCCAAGTCCTAATGTATGTTTTGTCGATGTATGTATATGTAAGGATGCTAAGTTATTACAAAGACATGATATTATGCTACCCAAAAATCTATTGATGTTGATTATTATATACACTCACCTTATGCTTGTTCCTTTAAGGTGGGGCAGAATGCTTACGAATGCTCCATAATGAAATCGGGGGTCCACGACCTTATGTCACCCCGATAAAGTATGATTATCTATGAGTCTCTATGCATGCATTATGATGAGTATACTATGATGAGCATAGTATAACGAGCATGTTGTAATGAGCACATGATGATATCACCCGCGCCTATACGGCGGGGCAGTCACCGCCAAGGCGGGCAGCTATACGCCATGACCAAATGGCATGGGCAGCACCACTAGTGGGCGGCATGAGATGGTACCCCGGACGCGGAGAGGCACCGGACGCGGGCTAATATTATTGATTATCACACCGTACCGTATGGTCGGGCCGGTTACATTTATGCATATATAACATGATGACGACTATGAGAGTAAGTCCGCGTGTATTATTTCTTTTATGATTCGATCGATTCTGATTGCTCCTCATTTGATGTCTCCCTTATTTCATTGATCAATTATTATTGTTTATGCCTTACATACTCGGTACAATGTTCGTGCCGACGTCCGTTTTCTTTGGACGCCGTGTTCGTGCCCACGGGAGACGGGGGGCGGTGCGGACCATCCTAGGAGCTATCGGCGGATCTACGGGGAGCCCCTCCTCATTCCGGAGGTGCTATTTGGAGACGTATTTTGTGTACATATATTTGGGCACGACGAGGTCCTGTCCCGTCCATATATCTAGTACTCTAGTAGAGGCTCGTAGATACGCAGTGTGGGTAATATGGTCCCATAGTTTCATGTATATGCATGTATATATATTATTTTGATAGCCGAAGGGATTATGTTTATAATAGTAAATATGTTTCAAATGTTAATAGTTTTCCATGATTATGAGCATATATGGTGAATGAGTGTCAGGATGAGCGGTGTTCGGTGGTTAGCCCCGAATACCCGTCATGGCCCGTAGCCGGGTCGTGACAAAGTTTCTCGGACTTCTTAGGATTTGAGGCTATGTTAAAAATGAAATAAAAATGACCCTAAAATTGTCATATTGACTTGTAGAAATATATGTGCATGGTGTGGAAGTTGAAGGAAGATTCTAGAGGATTTGGGATATGTTTAGGGAGGTTTGGCTATTCGATGAATGTTGTGGGAAGTTCTAGAGAGGTGTGGGGATGAGAAAATGGTGAAAATAATGAAAAATGATGAGTTAGAGGGGTATATATAGGTGTGTGGGTCGGGTTAGGCTTCATTGGGCCGAATTAGTGGACCTTAAGTGAGTTTCTAGAGAATTCGCATAGATTCGCGGGCTTCTAGCGATCCGTCTTAAAATGCCCACAAGCACCCTACTTCTATGTCGTATTGATGAACGGTTTTTTGTGTTGGAAACTACACTCGAGGAAATTCATTTTAGGCTTCGAAACACCTCAAAACTCCCTAATATACCGGGAGATATACCTCTGCGAAAATGACCCAAAATTTCGTCCAAAATTCTACCAACTTTTCCCAAATTTTTTGACGGACTTAATTTCTTCGATTTGCTTGATCCCGGAATCTTTCAAAGCTTTCCATATATGATATTTATCACTAATTATATGTGATAAAGGGTCATGTCCTTTGGTCCCAAGGTTGTCCTTCCCGGTTACGACTTACGAGATCATAATTCATTCTCTACTTCATTGTTATGTACTTCCCATGGCTTGTACCTTTCAAAACTTCACGGACGTCTCCGATGCTACTATTAATACGGTGAAATATGTGGCGTGCTCATGCTCATGCTCCGAAAGTACGGGGTGTAACAGTTTATTTGATTTTGGGCCTGTTTTCTCTCTATTTGTTATTGGGCCTCCTCTAATGGGCTAAGTGTAATTGGTACTTGGTCCAATCTGTTTGATTTTGCTGAAATAGCCCATCCAGACCTCAAATCTTCCTTACGCATCTGATTTGGGCCTGTAGTTTTTTTTTCTTAAATGGTTTCTATTTCCCTTGTTATATATACCGCTTGGTTTGTGCCTAGGTCTATTTGAATGTGAATTGTCTATACCCTGATTCTATAATGCTTAGACATTTTCTAATTTTCATCCCTTTTGTGTGCTATATGATTCAACCTGGGCCATTTGGACTGCCCTTGTATTAAACCTGTTGGGCCAGGGGCCCAACCCCTTTTTCTTGATCGAGTCTGAAGGAGGTGAAATGGAAGCTAACATATCGAAGGCCCAGTCGTGGGTGAAAATTGCACTGATGGGATTGGGTAGGCCCATCAGTTAAAATCCACTTTCTTCTCTTCTCTACTTCACATATACCTTGCATGTATATATATAAGTTGTATATGTAAACAACACTTGCACATATTGAAAACCCCTATGTATGTGTAGAACTTATGAAACACTTCGTATTTTAGGAAGTGGCTCAAAACACACTTTCAAAACTCGATTAATTTAAACCTTTTTGCATGAAAAATGGTACTCAATCCGATTTTGTTAAAAAGCTTAAAATTGGCTTAACATCGAGATACGAATTAAACGGTTTCTGAAAAAGTTTAAGTAGAAATATGATTTGGGCCTTTTTCCCCTTTGAGAAAATTAGATAACAAAAATGGAGACACTTAAATTATTTCGGCCTCAAGCCTACTGATGGAACCAAGAACTACTTTTGCTGAGATTTAAATTTGAGGCGAGAAATGAAGAAGTGATTTAAAGGCTATGGAAGAATTTATTTGGTTAAAACACTTCAACCATTTGGAACAAATTCTCAAAATTTGAAGTTTAAAGAATCACGAACGTTTTGAAAACGAAAATGGATTTTTACATGGACTCAAGCAATTTTTGAGATGATACGGGCAAAAGCCCAAAAACATTATGGACCAAAAATAAGAGGGATTTTGTTTGGACCAAGTTGAGATAAAATGGACATTGGACTAGAATGAGGCTGACTTAAATGAGCTTCAAAGTGAATGATATTGGGCTTGAACAAACTTTCATTCTTCTATATATATGTATAAAAAGGAGATATACTCCATATTTTCCCGGATATGTATAATAAAACTCATAAAACTAAACCCATTTTATTAGGACTAGAATAGATGCGACTCTACCCTAAGAAATCCCAGTGTATCCTAGTCCCAAGAATAAAGTGAGTTGAACACTTACGTGGATATTTAACCCCCAAAAACCTTTTTTCTAAAAGGAACTTATTGTCAAATTTTTCTTGCATTTTTGTGAAAATCTAAACATTTTTAAGCAAATAAATACATTAATCACACATTGAAGCTCATAGGTCAATCGTATTCTATAGATATTTAATACTAGCGTACGTAAAACCTTCACTAGGGGATCACCGAACCCTTACCTCGAACTTTTGGTACCAAAAAATTTCTCTCTTGCTTGAAAAAATCTTTTACCCGATTTTCCTAGTTTTCCTTTAATAAATTAGGTGGAGACTCTAAAACACTAAAATCCAATTAGAGCACCAACAACCTCGTAGTAGTTTTTACGCTTAACCCACATAAAAGTGGACCGTAACGTATGGCGACTCGCCGGGGATTCCTAGGTTCTAACCATAAAGGTTTCAATATAATGTAATTTTAACTGTGTTTATCTTCCTATGTGCTTAATTTTCGCAATTATAAACGCCATTCATTCATATCATAAACTCCACCACCGCCGGCAAAAAGCATGGTTTCAAAGGGGACACGCGAGATAGCGGTCTAGCCTTCGGTAAAAAACTCAAAACACCCATTCTTTGGAACACGTCGAACGTTAAGTTGGTGTACAATCACCCAACAAACCGACAACGGTTCATCCCGAGTAGTCCGCCGGTCAAAGGTCAATTCAAAAAACCCACTCTTGCATATGTTAACGGAACTATGCCCCATTTTTTGTACTTAATACGTTTGTCCCCCTAATTTTATGTTAACTTAACTACGCTAACTTGATGTCCCCAGCAAGGATAAGGTGAAGCCCTTATCGAGTCTTATGTTATGTAAACCGAACTACATAAGGGCTCGATTTCCGCGGAGGGGATACGTAGGCGATCTATGTAAGACTCGAACCTCGTTTATTAAAAATATTGTATTTCCCTCACTTAACAAAGCCCAAGTACCTAAGACACAGGTACAAGAGATCAATTGGAAAGTATTTAGATCAAACATATGATTATTTATTTGGTGTGTTTTTTAACTCCATCTATGTGTGATATCTTGATTATCTTTCTATTACCTAACGAACTACCTCTCGTTTGCCATTGAGTTGTTCTTTTGTTATAGAAAGTAAGGTTGATTCGTGTTCACACTAGCATATTCACCAATATCAAAGTCGCAATAACATCCTTATCCCAACAAGACAAAGGTAAAAAATTGGACCCAGCACTCGAACGAAAACTACTCCTACCGATATTGCCCTTAGAGAATCGCTGCTCGCGTGAACTCGCCCGAGTCATCACCTACATCGAAGACGTCATGAAATAGATTTTTGAGAAGTCTTCCATCTTTAAGAGGAAATGATGCGAAACAAAGCTACTAATGTCGGCTTGAGAGCCCCCGCGCTCGAAGAAAGAAAGCCTCCACCGTTCTTTCCATCTCCTCGAATTCGCCATTACCGACCAATTTCCCAACAAGTCCATTGTGATGACCATACCATTTACCCCAATCGATGGGCACCTTGGTGCCTCGCACCATACCCCACCACCACTTAACACTACCCAACTTTTAACCGTCGTCAATTTATCCCCTCTTACCCATCACCACAAAACACCCATCCCGACAATCAAGCATTATCTCGCTACCAACCGCCAAAACTACCCCTACCCACCAAACTCACCCTGCTATTTCCTTCCCCACACCTATCACACCAAACACCTTTTCACCCGATCAAGAAATTGATCACTACAAGGGATAGAAAGGGCATGGAAGGCCAAGCAAGGAGAAAATAGAAGAGGAAAGGCTTGAACGAAAGATGATCGCAATGTTTGAACGGTCCGAAAGAACCACCCTCACTAGCAAGGGCTTGGGCTATGACTATTTGTGTATGCATCCAAATTTGGATTTGCCCGAAAGGGTTCAAGGTGCCACGGAGCTTTTAAGGGAGTAATCCGAAAAACCCTCCGGCCAGGC
>NW_026713246.1:0-71339 GCF_029784015.1 Lycium ferocissimum | reverse complement strand
CATCACCGATACGTTATATGTGTTGGTTATGTTTGACTACCGATTTTATGTAATTTGAAAGCAACGAAAATAATTATTTCTGGAAGTTGTATTTTGTATTTTATCTTTATTAGGAAAAAAAATTTATGTGCGTAATAAAAGTCTGTGGGTTCGCTCGGCTCCGGATGTGGGGTCGGGTGCCCATCACACCCTAGTAAAGTCGGGGTGTGACATGCGAAACCATATGCATACCAATCAAGACTCAGTACATATACACACTTACCGTCATCCGAAGACTCAATAGAATAATCGTACGTCTTTGTCGTCTGTCAACCAAAACATCAGAGTTTACCGAAGATATTCCTATCGTAATGTTCGTAGCAAATTATTCATAACAGATTACTCATATCATAATTCTTATCTCGGAGTACATACCGAGATCGTAACACTCTGTCTAATACTTTTAACGAACACTTATATAAGAACATCCATATCGGGATGCTTTTATCCCAATACTTATGTCAAAATACTTGTAAAAAAAACTTATGTCAAAGTACTTATCTCATAATACTTATAGAAGAGTACTTTTATCAACACACTTATATCGCATTATTCATTTCTTATATCAAGTTGCATACTCACATCAGAATATTCACATCAAAGTGCTTATATCGAAATACTTATATTAAAATATTCCTATCAGTATAATTATACCCAAATGCTTATATTAAAATGCTCAAATCAGAATGTTCATACGGATACTTATATCGAATTGGAGGTACTCATATCGGATTACTTGTACCGGAATATTTATATGAATAGTCGAATCAATGTACTCATATCGGAATTTCTAGATGCTTGTATTAGAGGATGCATATGGATCTTAACGAACTTGAAACAATAGCCAAAGGTTCCTTTAATCATCGTGTAAAAATAAGTCGATTAGGACAATAGGATAGGAATCGAGAATAGTGGGCCCACCTCGGAAAGCCAACGGAGGTGGTGTACACAAATTACACACATTAAGCTTTAAAGAATCATTTATGGAAGTTTTAGTGAAATCCGGTTCGCGTTGGGCAAGCCGTGAGGGCTTGGGCGTTTATTTCAACAAAGCATGAAAAACTTGATTCAATTCTATTGAATGGAAAAGGGTCAAATTCAAGCTCGGGTTGCTAAGAACAGAGTTGTCCCCGAGGCTCGTTTTCAAACTTATTAGGTCTAAGACATGCAAAGAAGGAAGAGTGAAGCCTTACATACCTTATTTGCCTCTTACGCTTGTCCAAATTCAAATCCCGTTTCCTCCAAAATCTACAATTGGTCACATTTACCAAATATCAATTATCAAGCTTTAGGAATTCAATCTTAAACCAATACTTGTCTACAGAAATTTGGGCAGCATTTCCCCTGTAAATGCGCCATCCCCGAGAATTTCAACTCGGCCAAAAATTACAACAACAAACCCGAGAATTAAACTACGGCCACAATATCAACAATTATTCCAATAAATCCAACAATTAATTCAAGACATATTCTAACATTAGTAATCTTCGTCTCTACATAGTTCATCAACATACCATTCACTACATATCTCAAGCTAATTCCAATGCTCATACATTCATTACTAACTCAAGATCAACCAAACACCATTCAAAAGCATTTTGTATCATTCTTTAACATATACAAATTTTCCACCAAGACCATAATCCATCCGAAACCTCCAATTTTCAACATAACTATTCACAACACATTTTTACCTTCCAATTTCACTCACAACAACAACAATTTGCATCTTACTACATCATTCTCATAATTACATAAACTATAATGAAATCACATACTTTCCAATACCAACTTAACAACAATTTCCTCATGCCAACTAGAACCATTAACCTTCCATTTTCATCACAAGGCTACAACAACACAATTAACATACTAAATAATTTAATTCATATCCCCCCTCCAACTTGATGCACACGGCCAACACATCCATATCCCACAACACACAAGATTTTCATACTTTTCACTCATTTCTACATACTATAACATATATAACCTTCCATAACATAATAAGAACATGAAATGCTTACCTTTTTCTCAAAACTTCCACTTGCCACTAAAGTTGTTTCCTTGCCAAAATAATTATACCATGTTGAAGAGAGTCTTGCACTTAGTATAGATACATGAAGAAACAAATCTTTGAATGAAGATTGAAGAGCTTGGAAATAATTTTTAATTATTATTTTTTTTTCCATGGGAGCCGAACTTGGCCCCTTTCTCTTTCTTCATTCTTTCTTCTCTTGAAACTTCATGAACTTGTGGGAGATAGTATGCATTATATATTCTTTCCTCCACTTATCTTTATTTATAAATAAGTCCCTCAAGAAAGAATATGGTCACATGGCCCTTATTTCTCTTTCCTAAATCTTCTAGAGATTTCCTTTTTTTTTTTTTTTGAATTTGTATCAAAGATGACCAATTATTTTTGTCATCATCCTTCCTTTTTCTTTTTACATGGCACTTTTGGAACTTTTATTAACCCTTTGGTGAAATTCCCATTTTTGCCCCTCGACTTTTCTCAATTTTACCATTTTGCCCCTAGCCTTCCACATTATTTCCATTGGCCATTTTGCAAATTTGTCTTCTTACCCATGGCCTTTCCCAATATTTTCCTACTACCAATGTTCATAAATAATATTCCTACCAACTCGTACATTAAAATAATTCTTGAAAATGATCTTGTCCTTAACTTACCACGACTTTCTCGAATTATCCGAATGTATGAAATACGGGATATAACATCCTCCCCCCCTTTAGAACATTCATCCTCGAATGTTCAACTGATCTTATGAGGTCTTGTAGCACTTCGGGGGTCCCGTTTTATAGTCGTCCTTCTCTTTATGCCCATTCCTTATCCTTTACCTTATGCACAAATCCTCAGTTCATGTCATAGGTTTCCTTTCGGGTACTTGAGAATATGGTGATCCCTTTTTAGTCTAATATAATATGGTCTCCCCCCCTCCCCCTTTTAAGGGGTTCCTTATACGTCACAATCTTCGAGTGTTCTCGTCTTCGACCATACCTCATTCCTCGTCTTTCTTTCCAACTCTACGCATAACATATCGAGCCCTTTACCATAAGTTTTTCTCTCCGTATATCTATGTCCTCATTTGTCCACATCTTCATACTCTTTCTTTTTCAAATATCCTTGTATTAAGGCTTCTCCATTCTTAACTTGTAGCAAGAATAACATCAACTTATTTTACAACACTTGCACCATTTACTTTTGCTATCACTCGGACTTCGATACTCTCACGTCGATTAATGTCTTCCATATTGTAGCACCAGTCGCTGGGGCACACATGCCCACCGAAACATTCACATGTGGGATACCGCACGCCTTCACATATGCATATATATAATTACTATCAACTAGTCCGCAAAATACCTCCAGACGTCATTCAAGCCTATCTAATTCTCAGAACTGTGGCGTACTTTCTGCCTTTCTTCTAGTCTGCTTTGTTATGTCTTTGGGTGGCCTTCCATGGTCTCCAACCATCCCGTATACTCTAAGTTCACTCGGACTATCCTAACTTTCCATTCATCTCTTATATCGGAATATATATATATTCTTGCATACTTCCTAGGAGGGTCACCCGTCACCGAAATTGCTCCCCTCCGAGCACGCTTAACCTCGAAACTTTGGTGGAATTTAGGGCCTTAATGCTTCCATAATCGCGTCCACTTCCTCATATGACCTTTATTACATAATGTGGGGCTAGTCAAAGTCTTACAGATTCCGAAACATTTCCGTAACACGTCCTTTCTTGTACAATTACTATTTTACCCTTTTTGATTCCTAATATGCACTTTTCACTTATGTGTATAATTATTGCCTGCCCTGGACTCCCAGATTCCCGACGGTGGTGAACATGCCTTCATCGCCACTACTTACGAATATTCCGAGTACCAGTCTATTTGAATTTCCACTTTACCATCCGTACATATTCTTCAACAAACTGATTATCGACTTTCTCTGAATCCTTCGACGACCCGGTTCCTCGTATCTTGTTCTTTCCTTTCGAAAAGTACACACGCAAATATCATTAATGCCTCACTGAGTAGCGTACGGCTATACATCACAATCTATCCATCCAGAACTGCCAATTACAGGTAACAGATCAAATACGTCGATACATACCGTAGTGACTTTCCATACCGTCACTTACCTCCTTCCGTCGTATGTAAGGCTTACATAAGGGATTTATTTTTCCTATAACTTGGCTCTATCGCACGATCTGAGACAGAAAGAAGGTCAACAATCCCTAGATGCCCGTAGCCTCTTGTTTATAAATGTGGCGCGCTTCACACCCATATAAAAGCGAGGACTCGGACCCGACTTTTGCAGCACGACCCCTAGGACGGACACCGCTCTGATACACTTTGTCACACCCTAACCTTATTAGGGTGTGATGGCACCCGACCCGTACTTAGGGCCGAGCGAACCCTCGGACTCTTACCGCATACAAAATCACGCCAAACTTTTTTAAATCAAATAAGATAAAATACATAGCAAGATTTTTCGACAATCTCTTTTCTAGCCTTTAAATCGAACAAATTTATAAATTATACAAAATTTCATTACATAACACGGACAAACGACATATCACCGATGGAGCTACATACGGATCGACAACAATACCCACGACGTTGTCGCAAAGTCTCTAACATCCATCCGAAGACATATCATACAAACTCGACTCGGCGACTCCCGAGAGCAAATGGGGCGCCAATCCAAGCGGAGCATCTTCTATAATGGTGCTAATCATGCGGGAGTACCGCGCGCATGAAACGCAACCCCCGTAGAACCGAGGTCGGTACGGAATAGGTGCGAGCATGTAAAGCCGAAATATAGCAAACGAAATCGTAATCGCAACCGAAGTGCGAAATATGACGGGCAAAACCATAATCGGACCCAGAGATACAGAAACATAACTAACAGAATTATGATCAGAATTAGAGGAACAGGAGTATGGCAAGTAGAATCATAATTAGAGTCCGAAATACAGAAAGTGAGTACCTTATCAGAATCATCAGAATACTCGCCTCCTAAATACAAATCATGTATGCCAAATCATATGTCATGTATGCATATAACGTGTCCCGGCCCTTTATTAAGGGACTCGGTGAATAAAATCATGTACGACAGAATTATACATCATATATGCAAATAACGTGTCCCGGCCCTCCCGTGAGGGACTCGTAAATCATATATCATGCAAACATATAACGTGTCCGGCTCCCTCGGTGAGGGACTCGGCGAATAGAATCACGTATGTCACATCAAACATCATATATGCATGTAACGTGTCCCGGCCCGCCAGTGAGGGACTCGGTGGATAACATGTCCCGGCCCTTCAATAAGGGACTCGGTAGGAATCCGGTCTGAATCTGGCGCCATCGTCACATAACGTGTCCCGGCCCTCAACTGGTGGGTCTCGGTGAACAATGCAGTGTAATACGCACGAGAACATGTCCTGGCCCGGGCTCAGTGAATGGACATACCAAAACTTGCACGAACAGAGTAGTGCGAAACCATATGCATACAAATCAAGACTCAGTACATATACACACTTACCGTCATCCGAAGACTCAATAGAATAATCGTACGTGCTGTCGTCTGTCAACCAAAACATCAGAGTTTACCGAAGATATTCCTATCAGAATGTTCGTAGCAAATTATTCATAACAGATTACTCATATCATAATTCTTATCTCAGAGTACATACCGAGATCAGAACACTCTTGTCGGAATACTTTTAACAGAACACTTATATCAGAACATCCATATCAGGATGCTTTTATCCCAATACTTATGTCAAAATACTTGTATAAAAAAAACTTATGTCAAAGTACTTATCTCATAATACTTATAGAAGAGTACTTTTATCAACACACTTATATCAGATTATTCATAACAGATTTCTTATATCAAGTTGCATACTCACATCAGAATATTCACATCAAAGTGCTTATATCGAAATACTTATATTAAAATATTCCTATCAGTATAATTATACCCAAATGCTTATATTAAAATGCTCAAATCAGAATGTTCATATCTGGATACTTATATCTGAATTGGAGGTACTCATATCGGATTACTTGTACCGGAATATTTATATCAGAATAGTCGAATCAATGTACTCATATCGGAATTTCTAGATGCTTGTATTAGAGGATGCATATGGATCTTAACGAACTTGAAACAATAGCCAAAGGTTCCCTTTAATCATCGTGTAAAAATAAGTCGATTAGGACAATAGGATAGGAATCGAGAATAGTGGGCCCACCTCAAGCCAACGGAGGTGGTGTACACAAATTACACACATTAAGCTTTAAAGAATCATTTATGGAAGTTTTAGTGAAATCCGGTTCGCTTTGGGCAAGTCGTGGGGGCATGGGCGTTTATTTCAACAAAGCATGAAAAACTTGATTCAATTCTATTGAATGGAAAAGGGTCAAATTCAAGCTCGGGTTGCTAAGAACGAGAGTTGTCCCCGAGGCTCGTTTTCAAACTTATTAGGTCTAAGACATGCCAAAAGAAGGAAGAGTGAAGCCTTACATACCTTATTTGCCTCTTACGCTTGTCCAAATTCAAATCCCGTTTCCTCCAAAATCTACAATTGGTCACATTTACCAAATATCAATTATCAAGCTTTAGGAATTCAATCTTAAACCAATACTTGTCTACGAAATTTGGGCAGCATTTCCCCCGTAAATGCGCCATCCCCGAGAATTTCAACTCGGCCAAAAATACAACAACAAACCCGAGAATTAAACTTGGCCACAATATCAACAATTATTCCAATAAATCCAACAATTAATTCAAGACATATTCTAACATTAGTAATCTTCGTCTCTACATAGTTCATCAACATACCATTCACTACATATCTCAAGCTAGTTCCAATGCTCATACATTCATTACTAACTCAAGATCAACCAAACACCATTCAAAAGCATTTTGTATCATTCTACAACATATACAAATTTTCCACCAAGACCATAATCCATCCGAAACCTCCAATTTTCAACATAACTATTCACAACACATTTTTACCTTCCAATTTCACTCACAACAACAACAATTTGCATCTTACTACATCATTCTCATAATTACATAAACTACAATGAAATCACATACTTTCCAATACCAACCTAACAACAAGTTCCTCATGCCAACTAGAACCATTAACCTTCCATTTTCATCACAAGGCTACAACAACACAATTAACATACTAAATAATTTAATTCATATCCCCCCTCCAACTTGATGCACACGGCCAACACATCCATATCCACAACACACAAGATTTTCATACTTTTCATTCATTTCTACATACTATAACATATATAACCTTCCATAACATAATAAGAACATAAAATGCTTACCTTTTTCTCAAAACTTCCACTTGCCACTAAAGTTGTTTCCTTGCCAAAATAATTATACCATGTTGAAGAGAGTCTTGCACTTAGTATAGATACATGAAGAAACAAATCTTTGAATGAAGATTGAAGAGCTTGGAAATAATTTTTAATTATTATTTTTTTTTCCATGGGAGCCGAACTTGGCCCCTTTCTCTCTCTTCATTCTTTCTTCTCTTGAAACTTCATGAACTTGTGTGTCACGACCCAACCTAGGGCCGTGACAAGTGACCGGGCTTACCCTGTCTGAGGACTCAACATTTGCTACTTACACTTGAATATGGCGATCAATAGATTTTTTTTTGAAATTCTAAATGAAATACTAAAGTCGATACATAACTTAAAGCGTCTTAAAAGGTACTGACATATATATACACATACATAAATATATACATGACGTAGGACAAGGCGGGCCGAAGAGGCTACCGCTACTTCTGTACAATAACATAGTGACTGACAAGACCAAACAGTACCCATAACACCCACGCTGTTCGCAGACGTCTAAAAGTACAACTTGCAGAATATATACACAAAATTATACCAAAATAGGAACAGCCTCCGGAACGAGTGGAGTTGTCCGACTTCTAGAGCTGAATCCCCCTAAGTAGCTGGATCGCCGAATCGCGTCCCTGTACCTGCGGGCATGAAACGCAGCCCCCGAAGAAAGGGGGTCAGTACGGAATATGTACTGAATATGTAAAGCGAGGATAGATAATAACCACCGCGCAATTTAGGAAGGAAGAAGTCATAATCAACCCAATACCTGCAGCCTTTGCTAAAGAAAACATAAATAAATACACAAGTCCCAACACAAGCTTTAAATAGATAATCGCAATCTAACTAACGTTTTCAAGGTAAGTAATGTAATCTAGAACTCTTCTTTTAAAGGAGTAATACAATACGTCACACGCGCCGCTTCCGGCGAAGTAATGATAGCCCCTTCGGGCGGCCGCTTCCGCTTGATATCAATAATGGCCCCGCCGGGCATTGCCGCTTCCGGCCAATATCAACAATGGCCCCTTTCGGGCATTGCCGCTTCCGGCATAATAATGATCACGGCCCCTTCGGGCGTATTAGTAGTGATAATGTAGACATAAATAGTAAGTGAAATAAAATAGTAAAACCTCGCACCCCTTGTGGAGTAGTTTTGGAAAAAAAATAGCACACTCAGACATAAGCCAAGGCCGTAGCGCGCCCAGACGTAAGCTGAGGCCATAGCACACTCAGTGATCAGCTGAGGCCATCGCTCGCTCAGATACAAACTAAGGCCATAGCACACTTAGGCATAAGCTGAGGCCATCGCACCCCCTTCGGAGTGGTTTTAGAAAGTCTAAGTATTAAAATATCACACCCCCATCGGGGTGGTTTTAAAAGAAATCAATTTTATGTTTCTTGTACAAAACTAGTTCTTTAAAAAATCATTAGTGAACCACAACCGCGTTTCCGAAGCCATTTTTTGGAAAACCGAGGTAATGATTATATTAGTAACGTTATTACACAGCAAAGTATACTATAGAACATAATGAAATAGTTCAAAAACTGTCCCTTAATTGTTGTACCAAGATAAGTCGAATGGAGCAATACAAGAGTCTCGGGACTGTGGGCCCACCTCGGGTCAAGTCGAGGCGGCGTACATGAATTACAAAGATTAGGCTCCCTAAAGCCATCCGTAAAGGTTCCGGAGCGATTCAGATACATTGGCAACCATTACAAAGGTTTAAGCATTCTTTTGACCAAAGATAAGGATTTTAGTTCAATTGCGCTGAATGAATAGTATGCAAAATCAAACTCGGATTTCCAAGGGCAGAACTATTCCCGAGGTTCCGATCTTCACCTAGTATGACTAGGACATGCCAAAGGAAGGAAAGGTAGGCTTTACATACCTTGTTCGCGTCTTACGCTCGTCTGAGCTCCACTCCCGTTTCTTCCAAAATCTTTTTCTTCAAATTCCAACTGTCGCAAACGTGGTTCTTTCGCTAAACTAATTATACCACGTCGAAGAGCGTCTTGAACTTGTCAAGAATTCAAGAAGGAAGAGATTTTGGATCAAAGTTGAAGGCTTGGAAATTTTCTTTTTTTTTTTTTTCTTTGGCCGAATAGGGTGGTTTGGTTGCTCTCCAAGTTCTTCTTTGTTTTTCTTGAAAATTCTTGGAATTGTGGAGAATAATATGGTGGCCTCCTTATTTAATCACATGGATTTTAATTCCATATGGGCCTTGGGCCATATGGCCTTGGCCGGCCACCTCCCATAATTGGGCCTTAATTCTCTTTTTTTTTTTCTAGCCCAATTCATCACAGATCCTATTTTAAAATTCCCGAGACTAATTTCCAAAATTCCAAGCTTGCCCCTAGGCCTTATCCAATGTTCTCGTGTCAATATTTTCCATAAGTAACAACATACGCATCACATAAAATCAAAGCATGGCCTTATTCCTACAAATCACAATTATGTCCAAATTTCCCGAATGTGCAAAAACACGGGATATAACATCCTCCCCCCCTTTAAAACATTCGTCCTCGAATGTTAAATGAACCTTATAAGGTCTTATAAAATAACGCGGGGAAGTTTATTTTTGTGGGTAGCACATATAAATCATTTGCCAATCAATATAACGAATTCACTAACGTAGATTACCTGGTGGTGTATCCTGTCGAGCCTCTGGATCCAGTCTCCCCCCTAGCGCATAGATACGATGTGGCCCCGTACTGGAATTAGGTGCTCTACCTCCGCCCCTACCTCGACCGGAGGAAGCCTGTGGTCCTGTCTCGGGGGCTCTTACCGAAGGTGACGACGCTGCTACCGAGTTTCCAAAAACAGTATGGCCCACTCCTTGTGGACAATCTCTAGCATAATGCGTCGGATCACCACAAGTATAACACACACCACGCCGACATCGCCCTACGTGGCGTCTCCCACAAGTCGTACATTGGGGAGGGGGCATCCCCCTCCGCCCGACCCCGCCTGCCGCCGGGAGTTCGACGCATAAGAAAATTTTTGTCTTTGTCGGAAAAGCCTCCCTACCCCGCTGAGACCCTCGAAACTGCGAGGATGCGCTAGACTGGGGTCTGCTCTCTCTGGTGGAACCTTTATTCTGACCCTCCGACCTGGCCCTCTTGGGCTGACCACTATTCTGCTCTGAGGTAGCCTCTCGCTGACGCTTTCGATCTTCTGACCCCTGGGCATAAGCCTGGATACGAGCTATATCCATACCCGGCTGCATGGCAACTGCCATACAAGCCTCCTGTAACTCCGGCTCTAATCCCCTTACGTATTGATGGATTCTATCCTCCATGTTCTGCACAATAGCAGGGGCATATCTCGCTAAAGAATCAAACTCCACACTATTCTAACAGACACGCTACCCCGCCGCAGGTTAAGGAACCGGTCAACTCTTGCCCGCCTCGGTCGGGTGGCATATGATGGCGCAAGAAGGCATCTGAGAATTCCTGCCAAGTCGGCGGAGGGGCATCCCTCCCTCTGGATAACTTCCACGACTGAAACCAATTAATTGCTATGCCCTGTAGCCTATAAGAGGCTAGCTCAACAGACTCCGTAGCTGACGCCCTCATTATGTCTAAAGTACGCTGCATGCCATCTATAAACTCCTGGGGATCAGCATTTGGGTCCGTGCCCTTAAATTCTGGGGGATTTAGGGTAAGAAAATCTCGGGCCCTGGCACTACCAACCTGAGTAGTAAGTATCTGGGTTAGCAAACGTATAGCATCCTTCATCTCTCTTATTTCCTGGTTCTGGATATCCGGTCGGTGAGCTGGAGGCACTGGTGCAGGTGCTGGAGCTGGGGCTGGGTCAGCTGCCTCTCTGAGCCCCTCCGAGGATGGGGGAGTAGGGGAACCCTGGGACCGAATGCGTATCCCAGTGTGAGTCTGAGCTCTGGTAGACCTGGGGGCTTGGCTACCTGCTTCATCCACAACGGCCTTGCCTCTCTGAGCCGCCGTCGCTTTACCCTTCCTAGGCATTGCTGAAATCATACAGATTATTAGATTAGGAACTTTACTTACGACACAGCTCTATATGCACGATCTTCACCATGAAAGAAAGAATAACACCCTATTAATGTCTCGTAGCTTCCTGTTTATAGATGTGGTGCACAACACACCGATAAACAAGACTCTACTAGACACCGTCTGCGAACATGCCGAGGACTGAACTGCTCTGATACCACTTTTGTCACGACCCAACCTAGGGCCGTGACAAGTGACCGGGCTTACCCTGTCTGAGGACTCAACATTTGCTACTTACACTCGAATATGGCGATCAATAGATTTTTTTTTGAAATCCTAAATGAAATACTAAAGTCGATACATAACTTAAAGCGTCTTAAAAGGTACTGACATATATATACACATACATAAATATATACATGACGTAAGACAAGGCGGGCCGAAGAGGCTACCGCTACCTCTGTACAATAACATAGTGACTGACAAGACCAAACAGTACCCATAACACCCACGCTATTTGCAGACGTCTAAAAGTACAACTTGCAGAATATATACACAAAATTATACCAAAATAGGAACACCCTCCGGAACGAGTGGAGTTGTCCGACTTCTAGAGCTGAATCCCCCCTAAGTAGGCCGGATCGCCGAATCGCGTCCTGTACCTGCGGGCATGAAACGCAGCCCCCGAAGAAAGGGGGTCAGTACGGAATATGTACTGAATATGTAAAGCGAGGATAGATAATAACCATCGCGCAATTTAGGAAGGAAGAAGTCATAATCAACCCAATACCTGCAGCCTTTGCTAAAGAAAACATAAATAAATACACAAGTCCCAACACAAGCTTTAAATAGATAATCGCAATCTAACTAACGTTTTCAAGGTAAGTAATGTAATCTAGAACTCTTCTTTTAAAGGAGTAATACAATACGTCACACGCGCCGCTTCCGGCGAAGTAATGATAGCCCCTTCGGGCAGCCGCTTCCGGCTCAATATCAATGATGGCCCCTTTGGGCATTGCCGCTTCCGGCATAATAATGATCACGGCCCCTTCGGGCGTATTAGTAATGATAATGTAGACATAAATAGTAAGTGAAATAAAATAGTAAAACCTCGCACCCCTTGCGGAGTGGTTTTGGAAAAAAATAGCACACTCAGACATAAGCCAAGGCCATAGCGCGCCCAGACGTAAGCTGAGGCCATAGCACACTCAGTGATCGCTCGAGGCCATCGCTCGCTCGTATACAAACTAAGGCCATAGCACACTTAGGCATACGAGGACATCGCACCCCCTTCGGAATGGTTTTAGAAAGTCTAAGTATTAAAATATCACACACGTCGGGTGGTTTTAAAAGAAATCAATTTTATGTTTCTTGTACAAAACTAGTTCTTTAAAAATCATTAGTGAACCACAACCGCGTTTCCGAAGCCATTTTTTGGAAAACCGAGGTAATGATTATATTAGTAACGTTATTACACACAAAGAAAGTATACTATAGAACATAATGAAATAGTTCAAAAACTGTCCCTTAATTGTTGTACCAAGATAAGTCGAATGGAGCAATACAAGAGTCTCGGGATCGTGGGCCCACCTCGGGTCAAGTCGAGGCGGCGTACATGAATTACAAAGATTAGGCTCCCTAAAGCCATCCGTAAAGGTTCGGAGCGATTCGTATACATTGGCAACCATTACAAAGGTTTAAGCATTCTTTTGACCAAAGATAAGGATTTTATTTCAATTGCGCTGAATGAATAGTATGCAAAATCAAACTCGGATTTCCAAGGGCAGAACTATTCCCGAGGTTCCGATCTTCACCTAGTGTGACTAGGACATGCCAAAGGAAGGAAAGGTAGGCTTTACATACCTTGTTCGCGTCTTACGCTCGTCTGAGCTCCACTCCCGTTTCTTCCAAAATCTTTTTCTTCAAATTCCAACTTGTCGCAAACGTGGTTCTTTCGCTAAACTAATTATACCACGTCGAAGAGCGTCTTGAACTTGTCAAGAATTCAAGAAGGAAGAGATTTTTGGATCAAAGTTGAAGGCTTGGAAATTTTCTTTTTTTTTTTTTTTCTTTGGCCGAATAGGGTGGTTTGGTTGCTCTCCAAGTTCTTCTTTGTTTTTCTTGAAAATTCTTGGAATTGTGGAGAATAATATGGTGGCCTCCTTATTTAATCACATGGATTTTAATTCCATGTGGGCCTTGGGCCATATGGCCTTGGCCGGCCACCTCCCATAATTGGGCCTTAATTCTCTTATTTTTTTTTCTAGCCCAATTCATCACGGATCCTATTTTAAAATTCCCGGGACTAATTTCCAAAATTCCAAGCTTGCCCCTAGGCCTTGTCCAATGTACTCGTGTCAATATTTTCCATAAGTAACAACATACGCATCACATAAAATCAAAGCATGGCCTTATTCCTACAAATCACAATTATGTCCAAATTTCCCGAATGTGCAAAAACACGGGATATAACATTGTGGGAGATAGTATGCATTATATATTCTTTCCTCCACTTATCTTTATTTATAAATAAGTCCCTCAAGAAAGAATATGGTCACATGGCCCTTATTTCTCTTTCCTAAATCTTCTAGAGATTTCCTTTTTTTTTTTTTTTTGAATTTGCATCAAAGATGACCAATTATTTTTGTCATCATCCTTCCTTTTTCTTTTTACATGGCACTTTTGGAACTTTTATTAACCCTTTGGTGAAATTCCCATTTTTCCCCTCGACTTTTCTCAATTTTACCATTTTGCCCCTAGCCTTCCACATTATTTCCATTGGCCATTTTGCAAATTTGTCTTCTTACCCATGGCCTTTCCCAATATTTTCATACTACCAATGTTCATAAATAATATTCCTACCAACTCGTACATTAAAATAATTCTTGAAAATGATCTTGTCCTTAACTTACCACGACTTTCTCGAATTATCCGAATGTATGAAATACGGGATATAACATAGTGACAGCCTTGTCGGCTTGCGTATATATAGTTGGGACGTTCCCATACGTCATGACAGCCTTGTCGGCTTGTGTACTATGTATCTTTTGATTGATCGTGACTCCTCAGGAGACAGGTTGCCTTGTTATATATGTGACAGTTCTGAGACGACGTTTGTTTTTATAAGTTTCCATATTATGTTCAGTTTCGGATCAATTATAGTTAACAGGTGTGTATACGAGTGTCCAGCTCGGGCACTAGTCACGGCCTACGGGGTTGGGTCGTGACAATAAGGCATAAAGGAGTACTGCGTGTACACGACTTCACCTCGGATATAGTGGAATCCTTAAAGGACAAAGACGGTAGGCTTGAGGAACAAATAATGTATTGTAAATTTATTAAGGGAAACAGATGATATAGGTTGGGATAAAGATAATATTACAAGAGAACCTTGGACACTTATCGTCGGAATATAAGTGCCACCTAATTGAGATTGGAACGACTACAAGTACTAATTAATTATTGATTGGAGTAAGTGGGATGTGGCCTTGGATGAATTGCTACATTGGTCGCATTACTCGAGTACAGATTATCAAATGAGATCTTGTACTATATATAGAAAGGTTCTCGTCGCTTCGTGATTTTGTTAAGGTTTCGTACGTGGATAATCAAAGTTATAGATTATAAGGAAAAGACATGGATATGGTACACAAGATACCAAGCGAATTGGAAGAAGGATCAGATGAATTTGAGATTGGAAATAGGAAAATAGAGCAGAATATAAACGGATAATGGTATAAGTACACCCTTAAGGGGGGAAGCGGGTAAGAGAAAGGCAAGTATAAGATGGAAACAATTGACACTGCAATATTTTTGATATGGATGCTTAAACTTCAAGTGAGATCCCTTGCTGAAACAGGTTAGTAAGATCCAAAAGCCAGCAATAAATGGATAGAAGTTAGGATGGTATTTGAGACAGTGTTGGGAAATTTTTGTAAAGATCTTGAATAAACATTAGAAAGTGGGTGCTTGTAAGAAAGGAAAGAATACGATAAGAGAGTGGTAACGAGTAACTTAAGAGATATTGTAAAGGATAGCAATGCTATGTTGGATTAAAGGCTAAGATGTTGGCAATAGAGTTGTTCGCTAATGATATTGCGACTTATAAGTAGCAAAGGGAAGGGATAGAAAATCTCCTATAGTAGGATATGAGAAAATCAAAGGAGTGAATAAAGGAAGGGAAAGGAGTATGACAAGATAGGCTACGAGCGAGTTTTTAGTACGGATGAGTTATGTAAAGCATAATGAACCAAGAGAAGGAAAGACTATGACTAAGATTGAATATACTTTATACAAGTGGTACAAGAATAGTTATGCAACCTACGAATATCTGTATGCTAAGAATGAGACCCAGTGAGTACTTGATAAGAAGAGTAAGGATTTAGTAATAACAATGCAGTTGTGATATTTTAGTTACATTAAGGAAAGATGTAAAGATGGTTTAAGTTAAATTACCGAGATAGAATTAATACTAAGGGCAAATAGGACATGGCCATGGTTGAACCGAAGATTTATCCCGATACCGATTGTAACATACGAGAGGAGAATGCAAGGTAAAGCATGAAGAATAGTGAAACAACACTACGGTAATTCTTGGGCCAATTTAAGCACCTACGCATATTCTTGTGAAGATTGCAACATGATGTGTGACAAGAAAGTTAAGAGCAAAATCTGAGTAAAGAGGCAATAGAAGAGTTTGAATTAAAGATAAAGAAGCGACACGAGATAATGTGCCTAGAGTGTTACAAGTTGGGTTAAGGGAATTATAAGATGGTTTAAGCGAGACGATCAGAACTAGCTGGGTACTAGAAGATAGTGAATTTATATGTCAAATCAAGAAAAAATCTTTCAGAATTATACCAGTTAATGATAGACAGAGCACAGAGCAGCTATGTAAAGTTATTATATAAGGGAACTTCGGCGCTACTCGGTAACCAACTCTAAGGATTGAGATTAAGGGCTAAGGTAGAGTGAAAGTTAAAGTCTTTTAAAGAAGTCGAGAAGTAATACATGAGAGGAAAGAAGATTCGTAATATGGACTTCATTACAGGCTTACCTCGCACTCCACGGAAGTATGACTCTATATGGGTTATTGTGGATAGGCTGACAACATCAGCCCACTTTCTCCTAGTCAGGACTACTTATGTGTTATATCCCGTATTTTTATACGACGGATTATTCGTAAGCTAATCAACATAAATCCAAGGACAAGATTATTTTTGGATATGAGACAAGGACTTTTAATCCCCGATATTAATATGGCACGACTTGCTTGCAAATTTCAATTAGTGTAGAAATATTAGTGGAGATTAGGGATTAATTAACCATGATTAGATTATTAAGTGGGGATTAGTGATTAAATTAATACTAATTAAGTTGTTAGTGGGCCGTGTGGATCCCACCATGGCATGGCCAAATCTGATTGGCCCATGCCTTGAGTGGGACACGTGTCCAACTTATAGGCTGCATATAAATACTTGTTTGATGACTAATTCATTAGTCACATAGTCATTATCTTCTTCAACCTTTTTGTGAGCTATAGAGAGAGAAAGGGAGTTCGGCCATGGCTGTCCATGGTGGAGCTTGCAAATTGTGATAAAAAAATTAATGTTCCAAGTTAATTCAACCATTTGAAGGTCTATAGCAACGTGGGTTTGGTGGTTAGGGGCAGCAACAGTGTATTTGTTGAAGTCACCAATTTCAGCCACATTAAGGAGCCAAGTTATTAAGGTAAAGACTTAATCCATTTCTACATGTTTTAGAATGAGTTTGGACGTGTTGTAAATTGTAGATGTGAATTGGATGTATGAAATTATGTATGTTGATGTTGGAATGTTGTTGAAGCCGTGATGGGGGCTGTTTTAGTTGGAGTTGATGAATAAATTTTAAGTAGCATTTTTTGTTGTTGTTATGGATTATATGATGAGATTGAAGGCATTAAATGGTTAAAGTTAAAGTTGAATTTGTTTGTGGGCTGTTGTAAGGATTATGGTGATAATAATGTAGTTTTCTTGCATATGAATAAGTGATGTAGTTGTCGTATGGCTGTTGGTATATTTCACTAAAATAGATGAAAAGATTGTATGAAATAACGTATAAGAAACGTATGTGATTTGCTTGGTGTATTCGTAGATGTTCGTAAGATTTTCGGGCATCTTTATGTTGTTGGTTAGGGGCTGTTTTGGGTATGTTGTTGTTCTTGTTGAGTTGGAAGATTAAGTATAGTTAAGATTATACATTATGTTGTTATATTGGTTGGGCTGTTATAGGGTCGTTTCGATGAAAATGTTATGACTATGGATCATTAAGAATAGCTTGAATATGTCGTAGTCGTATGTGGATTATTATTGAATGTTGTAATATGTGAGCGGGTTGCAATGTCATGCGGGCTGTTCGGGGTGTTCTCGAATGTTGTCTTAAATAGTCTCGACATAGTACTTGAACGTGTGGTTGTTGATGTTGATGTTATACCCCGCGTTTTCAGAGCATGAGTTTGACATGTACCTCATCGTAGTAATGGGATGTTTTGAAAGGCACAAGCCATGAGTACGTAACAACGAAGAAAAAAGGTGAATTACGATCTCGTAAGTCGTAATCGGGAAAGAATATTTTGAAACACGGGAACATGGCCATTATTAGTGTAATAAGTGATAAATATCATGTATGGAGAATTTCGTAAAATTTCGGGATTGAGCAAATTGAAGAAAATAAGTTCAACGAAAATTTGAGAAACGCGGGACGGATTTTGGTCAACTTTGGAGGCGCATATCTCATAGTATATGTGGAGTTTTAAGGTGTTTCAAAATCCTAAAATGAAGTTCGTCGAGTCTAGTTTGTAATGCAACAAACCATTCATTGATAGGACATCGGAGTAGAAAATTATAGACGTTACAAACTGAACTCGTCGACGCAGAAACAGCATTCCTGCGGTACCGCTACAGATTGGCATACAAGATGCTACAGTTGTAGCTACAGTAAAACCGACTTCAGCATTCCGTTTTAAGGGACAAAAATCTCATTTTTTCAGCACAAAAGTTCCCAATATTTCCAGAAAATTCAGCCATCAAAAGGGCCTCTCATGCCACCTAAAATTGAGGATTTTGAGTGAAATTTCAAGTTACGAAGTACTAATCGAAGCCCGGGCAACGCATAGTCACGAATATAATTTCATTTGGAATTAGAGGAGCATGGGAACAAGAAAATGTTGAAGAACTAAGTGAAGAAGGTAAGTTTTAATCCTCTTTTCATATGTTATGGATGGTTTATATGTGTTGTGGTGTGTGGAAATTCATGAAATTCATGAAATATGGTATGTTGAAGTGAAGCCGTGTAGGTGTTGGTTATGTTGGAGTGATGAACTAATTTTTATTTAATATTTTGGTTGTTGTTGACATGGATTCCATAATGAAAATGATGGTTTAATGATTTAAATGGAAGTTGGAGTCGTTTGTAAGTTGTTAGAGAAGATAATGTGATTTTAATGTAGTTTCTTGAATTTATGAAAATGATGTCGTTAACGTGTGGATTATGGGTATAGTTGGTGAATTTGGAAGGAAGAAATGTGTTATTGTTGGTCTTGTTGAATTTGGGAAGTTTCGGGTGGTGTTGCCCATTGGTTGGGCCGTGTGAATGTTGTGTGGATTGTTTGAAATATTCTTGAGTTTTGTTTGAATAGTTTCGGATTGGTATTTGGATGTATGAGCATTGAAGTTGGCTTAATGGTATGTGTTGATTTGAGTGAAAATGGAATATCGTCGAATTGTATAGAAAAGAGTTACTAATGTTAGAGTGCGTTTTGAATTAATGGTTGATGTTGTTAGAATGTTTGTTGGTATTGTTGTTGATGAATTTGGCCGAGTTGAAACCCCGGGGTTGTTGCATATATAGGGAAAATGCTGCCCAAATTTCTGTAGATAAAAGTGATGGCATGACATTGAATTCCTAAGTGCTTATGGCTAATGTTTGGTATGTGATGACGTTATTGTAGATCTTGAGAAGCTGAGACTTGAGTTTGGATTAGCTTAGGAAGCAATCAAGGTATGTAAAGCTTACCTTTCCTTCTTTTGGCATGTCTTAGATGTGGTTAAGCTATGATACGTTGTGAGCTTCGGGGGAAATTCTATTCGTTAAATCCGAGCATGCTTACGATGCTTATTTATTTCTTAATGTTGGCATCCTTATATGGCCAAGCTATGGTTTATATGTCTTTGTATGATTGGTTTCAAATGTTGCACAAAAAGTTTTGTTTTCAAAAGAGTTTTGTAACTACGAACGTCCGTAACTTTCGTACGAACCGGATGGCTTTGATATGCTCGTAAATGATTCTATGACGTATAATGACTATGATTTTCATGGGCGGGCCCGACTTGAGTCGACACCCCTCCGTGGGTCCCGCGACTTTCCTTATGCACTTCTGACGATTTTTGAAAGGATATGATATGACTATTATTCCGATTTCAAGTACGATTAGTTTACTTATCTTTTGAGTTTGTAATAATAATTCGATAACATATGATGACTATGATTTTCGTAGGCGGGCCCGGATTGGGTTGACGCTCGTCCGTGGGTCCCGCGATCTTCTTCTGTATAATTCTGATGGCTTTTGAAAGAATTCAATATGACTACCTTTCCGACCCCGAGTATGACTATATATTTGTCTCGTTGAGTCCGAAAAATGATTCGTATACTTATGATTTTGATACGTGACTATGGTTTCGAAGTTCGGTTTGATATGTTCCCGAGTGATATTCGGAAGAAAATCGATTTGACTATTGTCTTGGTTTTGAAATAATAGTTCGCTTCGTTATTTCGTTTGAGTGTGTAATAAAGATTTGTATGCATATGGCTACTTACGATTCTGCTCGTGCGTTCTGTGTTACATCCTTCACCGGATCCCGAGCCGGTTGTTATCGTGCGCACTATTCTGAAGTATGATGTGTTTCCGAAGTATGATGTGATACGAAGTATGATGTGTCCGGTACGCCGAGCCCCTCTTGGCCGAGTACCGTGTATATATGTTATGATGTGTGACGGAGATGTTCGGAGATATAAAACCTTCTGAAGTATGATGTGTTGTGGCGTCCAGATGGAGTGGCGACCACGTTCGTCCGCCGGTCCCATTACGGACCGTATGTGGTATGTGATATGATAAAATGATGACATGATGATATGTGATATGATATGTGATAATATGACGATATGATTATTATATTATTTATGGATCGGGCCGTACGTTCCCGCATTATTATATATATATGGACGGGGCCGACGTTCCCGCATTATTATATTATATATGGATCGGGCCGTACGTTCCTCGGCATTATTATATTATATATGGATCGGGCCGTACGTTCTCGGCATTATTATATTATATATGGATCGGGTCGTACGTTCTTCGGCATTATCGTAATTTTTATGGATCGGGCCGTACGTTCCTCGGCACTCGGTTAATGTCAGCTCATATGATGTGTTTGATTTTCCGTATGTATGGGACAGAAATGTTTTTTAAAAGAAAGCTGAGCATTTTGGCATTCTCGATTATCCTATTTGTCTTTTGAACCCTTATGTATGATTTGTATGTCGGATGTAAGTACTTTGGTATTGGGTTATTATGCTCACTTTCCCATACACCTTACTTCGGTTATGACTTCGTTTTCTCGTACTTCTCGCTTTGCATACCCGCACACATTCCGCATCGACCCCCTTTTCTTCGGGGGCTGCGTTTCATGCCACGCAGGTACCCACAGATGAGTAGGTGATGTTAGCAGGAGATGTTCCAGCTGGATTGGCGAGCTCCATTTTCTCCCGGAGTGCTGCCGAGTCAGAGTGTTAAAGTTGTGATATCTGGGGTTATGTTAGAGACTTTGCAGACAGTGTCGAGTGTATGATATGTCGGATTCGTTTTGTAAGCCGGTGTATTAGTATGCATTATGCTACAGATTTGTTTGGCAAGCGGCTATATAAGCCGAAGTACTGTTGTGCATCATATTACAGATTTCATACGATTGCAGACTTCATTTGATTTTAAAAAAAAAACGAAAGGCATGTTTGTTTTCTGCAAAATTTTCATTATGTGCTTATGTCATGTTTTGCGGGCCCAGTATGATTATGAGTATTACGAAAGTCTGCGGGTTCGCTCAGCCCTAGGCAAGGGTCGGGTGCCCATCATACCCTATCGGATTAAGGGTGTGACAGTTGACTTGGTTATTGTGTAGTTAGTTGAATATAAAGGAAACATCGTCTAATTTTCTAGAAAAGAGTTGCTAACGTTGGAGTACGTTTTGAACCTTCCCGTAGTTTAACCATAGTTCTTGACGTCTTAATATAGGTTGAGACACTTGGGCAGCGTATACGTATTGTGTTACGGATAAGCGCAAAAGGTATGTAAAGCTATCCCTTCTTTCTTTTGGCATGTCTTAGATATAAGTGACGTATGATATGAGCTCTGGGGTAATTCTACTCATAAGTTCCAAGTGTGATTCATGATTCTTATTCACTTCTTGATGTTAGAACTCTTAAGGTAATTGAGCTATTGCCCCTCGAGTCCTCTATACGTTGGATAGTAGTTGGTACGTAAAAGTTCATATTCTTAAAGACTCTACAATGACTAATGTCCTTGACTTCCATAAGCTGTTTCATATTATCTTGATACGTGTCTATGATTCCTGAGGCTCTATTTGATATAGTCCATAGTGACACTTAAAGGGTACTTAACATGACTGTCGCTTTTGATACTCGAGTGCTAGTTTATTCTACTTATTCTATTGAGTCTCAGATGATGGTTTAGTTTGCATATAGTTGCTCATGATATTCTACTCGTGCATGTTGTTATTGTATCATTCACCGAGTCCCGGGCCGGGTATGTTATCACTTATGCTTTACTATATGGTGCACCGAGTCCCTCACTAGAGGGCCGGGTACGGTATATGATGATATGATGATACGATGATATGATGATATGATGATACAATGATATGATGATACCATGATATGATTATGCCACGACCCAACTCCGTAGCCGCGACACGTGCCCTAGTTGGACACTCATACGTACCTTAACCTAAATTAGCAAAATATTACGGTGCGGTAAATAATAATTTAACAAGGACAAGTGGGCATGCCGCACGATGGCCGACCAAAGGCCGGCCCCAAAAGGCATAGGACAAGCCCTAAACGTACGCAACTCACGAAACATATACGTAACCTCACACCACATGTCTAATGAACGTAACAAAACATAATCATATGACTCGGACGTGGCCCCGTCGTACCTTAATCAATACGTACATATGAAATAAAAAGTCTATACCAAATCATGGGCTCCGGACAAAGGAGCACTTCAAAGTTACCGAGCAGATAACCAGGCGAACGGATCCGCAAATCAAACGTCCGTACCGCGTGGCACGAAACGCAGCGAAACCCGAAGAAAGGGGGAAGAGACGGGAAAATGTCGAATATGTAAAGCGTAGACCGTAATAAATAAGACTAAAATCGAAATAATGTACGGAAAACAAACGAGATGCATAGGAATCAAAAATGCATATCATAAGTCATAACTAATGCATGCATTAAAACAAAGTTTAAAGCCGGCCCCGATGGGACTCGGTGAACGTAATTAGGCGCCCTTCTCCGCGCCATATTACATACAAATCATACTTAGTGGAATATCTCCGAAACAAATCATAACATACCAAATGGCCATATCGTAACATAATCGAGCATAAGCGTACATGGCACATCATACACCACAACCCATGCACGTATATACCGCCCTCACACCGGGCGAGGCGAACAATGCAGAAATACGCTTGAGAACATATCCTGGCCCGGGCTCAGTGTGGGAAACATTGGGGCATCCACGAGTGGAGTAGTGAGAAACTAATGCAACAAAAATAACATATATATATCCAGAGACTCGATGAGGCAGATCAAATGACAAATCAAAATAATGGAATCGGACGGAGTCATAGTACGTACTTTTCGGACATCACGGAGAGTTATGTCAAAACGAACGTTCGGATTCGTGATTATCGTAACACATCTCGAACTTAACGGAATGTTCAAAATAGTTTTTAAGTAATAAATAGAGGAGTAGTTAAAACGTTTTCTTTCTAAAGCCGCTCGAGGACAAGTCATAGACACAAAAGGGTAAAATCAGAAATAGTGGGCCCACCTCAGTCAATTGAGGTGGCGGATGCAAATTACATATGTTCAACTTCATAATATCATTTACGGGGGTTTCAAGGTATTCGGGTTTTATTTACCAAGGTTGGGGAAATTTAGGTCACTTTCTAGTCATTTCCAAACTAACTAATTCAATTTTACTGCAAGGAAAGGGCAAATTTTTGAATGCGGATTCCGAAGAGTGGAGTTGTCCCCGAGGTCCGAATTCAAACCTAGTACATCTAGGGCGTGCCAAAGAAAGAATAGGGGTAGCTTTACATACCTTTCTCGCTTGTTAAGCTCGTCGAAACTCCGGTCCCGTTTCGCCAAAATCCGCAAATGGTCATATTGACTTAAGGTTACTATTCATGAGACTTAGAAATTCCATTCTTAACCAATACTTGTCTACAAAAATTTGGACAGCATCTCCCCTATGCATATAGCACCCCCGAGATTCAACTCGGCTCAAAACAACCAACAACAACCCAACAACAACATTAATAACATTAACGATCACAACATAGCACAATTTAACATAACTAGTTTACTTCCCGACATAGTGCGACAGTTTCCAATCCGACTTCACGTTTTCAAACCAACACCACCATACTCACATTCATTACTAATCACAATCGTTACGATGCCATTCGGAAACATTTCATATCATTTCTACAATATATACACAAGCTATACAAAATATACAACTTTCCACCAAAGTCATAATTTATCCAAATCTTCTAATCTTTAACTTACATATTCATAACATGTTTCCATCTTCCAAGTTCATCAATAATCACCATAATTTGCACCCTAACATCTTAACTTCCATAATGTCATAAAATCATACAAATACGACATAAGTTTCTACATTCCGTTTCAATGCAAACTTTCATCATTCTAACTCCATTTGCATTGCAAGGATCACAACAAACACAATTAGCATATTAAACAAAACAAATCCATCCTGAATGCATCACTACATATCCCACGGCCACATGCAATTTTTCACATCCCTCCAATTTTCATTCAATTTCCATTTCCAAAACAATTCCCACAATCACCACAACTAAATTACAACATAAACTTCAATTCATCTTACCTATACACACAATACATATACACTCGGCCATATACATGCATATACTTCCACCATGCAAACTTCCATATTCTTATGTATTCTACTCATTTACATATTCCACAACACAAATAAACCTTCATAACATAAATAGAAGGGATGAATTCTTACCTTCCTCTTCAAGTCTCTTCACTCCCTCAATTCATCCAAACGGCAAAACCAATGGGTTATCTTCCGAAATAATTGCACCACGTTGTAGAGGGACCTTGAGTTGGTAGGAAAATCACAAGACACCAATTTTTGGAACAAGATTTTTGAGGGGTGAATTGGCTATGGTTCAGCCGAATGGTCTCCTTCTTTCTTTTTTTTTTTTTTTTTTTTGCTCTAGATTTCTCTTGTTTCTTGAATTTTCTTGAACTCTTGATTTCCTCTTATAATTAGCCAAGCACATGGCATAGCACATGACCCCTACATGGGCCAAGGCAAGGCCATGGCCGGCCACTTCTTGGCTTGGGCCTAATTTTTTTTTTCAAATTTGTCTTGCTAATTTTCCAAGCCCAATTTCCTTAGCCCACATTTTGGTGATTCATGAAACCATTTTCCGACATTTCAATTTTGCCCTTAGTCTTTTCCGATATTTCCACATCTACATTTTCCATAGCCCACTTATGAACCAAACAAAATCAATACATTACAATGTCCTTAACCTTCCTTAATATTTCCGTCAATATTTTCCTTAAACATCCCATGCACACAAAGTAGAATCCAATTAGAACCTTAATTCCTACCATTCCGACTTGTTCCCAATTTTTCCGAATACGCATAAAATGCGAGATATAACAGATTATGGCACCGAGTCCCATGATGGGCCGGGTATGGTATACGTGTACACGACTTTATTCACCGAGTCCCATAAGGAATATCGGGTATGGTATATGATAATGATATGCGCCGAATTCGTAAGGATTGTACTATTGATTTCTTGATTATCATACTGTGTCTCCCGAAATCTCTACTTCGCATATGATCTTCTTTATTGTATTTCATGCTTTATATACTCGACATATCTCATACCGACCCCTTTCTTCGGGGGGCAATTTTCATGCCCAAAAACTCGATACTCGATTTGGTGATCCCATCCAGGACTTCTACTCGACCGATAGTCATGGATGTGCTTCATTGTCCGAGCCTAGACTTTCGATACAAAGCTTTGACGTATATGTATATGTTTACTATATGAAGTAACTTGGGAACTCGTCCCGTCATATTTTACTAGTGATACTCTTAGAGGTCCGTAGACATATGTGTGGGTTGTATATAGTGTTGTTCAAATTTGTGTTAGCATGACTTATGTTTTGGGACGTTCCCATTCGTAGGGTGCCTTGTCGGCTTGCGTATATATATGTTTTGGGATGTTGTATGTAGTGGCAGCCTTGTCGGCTTGCGTATATATAGTTGGGACGTTCCCATACGTTATGACAGCCTTGTCGGCTTGTGTACTATGTATCTTTTGATTGGTCGTGACTCCTCAGGAGACAGGTTGCCTTGATATATATGTGACAGTTCTGAGACGACGTTTTGTTTTTTTGTAAGTTTCCATATTATGTTTAGTTTCGGATTGATTATAGCTAACAGGTGTGTATACGAGTGTCCAGTTCGGGCACTAGTCACGGCCTACGGGGTTGGGTCGTGACAAAAGTGGTATCGATTGCTCATCCTCGGAGTGTCTGGGAAGAACGTGTCTAGTAAGTCTTGTTTATCGGTGTGTGCACCACATCTATAAACAGGAAGCTACAGGACATTTAGGATGTTACCTTTCTTTCATATCTAAGATCGTGCAATAGAGCCAAGACATAGGAAATGAGATTCCTTATACCAACCTTTGATTTCAGCAGAAGAACGACATCGACAGAAGAAAGTGACTGATGATATTGGAAGTTACAAAGCACGCAGGTAAGCAATGGTACGAAAGATATATGTCGGGTAAGGTATTGAAGTACGATTGAAATATAAAGTTGAAGTTGAAAGGGGAAGTGTAACAGGTGCAGTTTGAGTTGAACATACGAGGTAAGTTCATCATTTTCCATCGTTGTTGATATTGGGAGCCCCGTGTGGCCGTGATATGATATATATGTTCAACTACGTGAGGCATTGTTGGTATTTCTGCGTGGGAGGTTTTGGGATAGTAAGAAATACAGAGGAAACTCTGCCAAAAATTTTCCTAGAAATAAAAAGAGGATGATATAGGTTTGTAATATGTCTTGAAAGGTCGTATCAATAGTAATGATAGGATTTGACTAAGTTGCGAGTACGGCTGACCTCGAGAAATAAGTTAACTGCTGAATTGATGGTAATAGTAATTAGGAGGTCGATATTGATATGGTAAAAAGAATTTGGAAAGGGCTTGTGACACTAAGAGATGATTTAGAAAAGGCTGGCAAGTCTTGATAGAGTGTTATATTAAGGTACCGACTGAATTGATAAGCAGAGATAAATTATGACGAGTTTATAGTTAAAAGAAGTAATAGTATGATTAAGACGAGAGTATAGAGGAAAAAGAATTGTGACGGATATGAATGTATTGATAAGACAGTTTGTGAGATATTAAGGATAAGATTGACCAGAAAGGGTAAAAGGTTAAGAAGTGTTACACTATAGGATTTATTACGAATAGGATATAATGTGAATATAATGAGGATTGTTATGAAAATAAGTAAAGCCTAGTGAGGAAGTGGCCAAAAGATATGACGTGATCTATGTGACTAGAGTATAAAGGTTTGTGAAACGGAAAACTTAGTTGTAGAACGAATAAGAAAGACTTATCAAGTTCGTAGGGAAAGTTTAGAATAAAGGTTATATGATAACGGAAATGATAGCGAGTACAAGAAAAGAAAGAGTAATTGAAAGAAGGAAATAAGAAGAAAGCGAGATAATAGTGCAAAGAATAGGTCATGACCGTGTAGCCGAGGACACGAGTACTATTCCACGGAACCGTGAAAGATTTATAGAAAGATGAGTAACGGGGTAGAATGAGTGCTAGAAAATGACTGGTATGATAAGAATAAACCTATACAGAATACGTTTTGAAAATAAGAAAGGGATTATGCTAAAGTAATGTTTTCTGAAGGATACAGAGGTAGCATAAGATTCCCCGTGCAGAAAAAAGGGATGGACATAGATTGGAGAAATGGTAAAGGAATTCTAAAGGAAGCACCCAAGATAGACGTAATTAATTGAGTACGAGTATAAAATAAAAAGGGAAATATATAGCTACGGACTTAAAGGTATAGTACAACGATAAGGTTATAAAATAAGATTGTCATTTAGGTGAACTTGATATGATTTTGAGTAAGTTAGAGATCGGTACTGAGCACACAACAAGGGTAAAAGGACATACGACATAAAGGAGTACTGCGTGTACACGATTTCACCTCGGAAATAGTGGAATCCTTAAAGGACAAGGGCAATAGGCTTGAGGAGTAAATGATGTATTGTAAATTTATTAAAGGATGTTGATATAGGTTGGGATTAAGATAATATTACAAGAGAACTTTGGACACTTATCGTCGGAATACAAGTGCTACCTAATTGAGATTGGAACGACTACAAGTACTAATTAATTATCGATTGGAGTAAGTGGAATGTGGCCTTGGATGAGTTGCTACATTGGTCGCATTACTTGAGTACAGATTATCAGATGAGATTTTGTATTATATATAGAAAGGTTCTTATCGCTTCGTGATTTTGTTAAGGTTTCGTACGTAGATAATCAAAGTTATACATCATAAGGGAAAAGACATGGATATGGTACAGTATATCAAGTGAGTGGAAAAAGGACCGGATGAATTTGAGATTGGAAATAGGGAAATAGAGCAGAATATAAAACTTATGATAATGGAATAAGTACACCCTTAAGGGGGGGGGGGGGGGGGGGGGGTGAGAGAAATGCAAGTGTGAGATGGAAACAATTGACACTGCAATATATTTGATATGGATGCTTAATGTTACACCTCGCATTTTTGCACATTTGGATAGTCCGAGATAATGGTGAGAAGTTAAGGACGAGGCTATGTTCCAAAATTATTTTAATGCATAAGTAGGTTATGAGTAATATTTATGGACATTGGTAGTATGAAAATATTGTGAGAGGCTAAGGGCGAAAGAGAAATTCGCAAAATGGGCCGTGAAAATAATGCGGGAGGTTAGGGACAAAATGGTAATATTGAGAAAAGTCGAGGGGTAAAACGGGAATTTCACACAAGCTTCTTGAATATTCCAACAAGGACATGTGAGGAAAAAAAAAATACATATAGATGACAAAATAAGTCATCTTTGCTAGAGAAAGTAAGAAAATTCTAGAAAAAAAAAAGAAGAGGAAAAAGTGGAAGAAAAATCTAGAGAGGGGGGCATGTGCCCCTCACATGCATACAATATATATATATATATTTGGAGTCATCTTTTAGTTGAAGAAAGAAGAAAGAAAAAAAAAGAAGATGAAGAGAGAATATAGTAGTTTCGGCCATGGCAAAAAAAATTGAGGCCATGGAAATTGATCAAGGAAAAATTATTTCTCCTAGTATCTCTACCAATTCAAGGGTCCTCTTTAACATGGTATAATTTTTGGAGCAAGAAAACCATTCATACTTGCAAGTTCATGACTTTAGCCAAGAGGAAGACAAGTGGGAAAAGGTAAGGTTCTATCCTCTTTTGCATGTTTTATGGATGCTTTGGACGTGTTATAATGCATGGAAATGAATGAACAACATGAAAATATGGATGTTGAAGTCGAGCCATGGATGTTGATGTTTAGCCGTGTAGGTGTGTTGTATGTTTAGGGTGATGAATCAATTTTAGTTAGTATGTTTTGTATTGTTGTAATGTGTGGAAATGGATAAAAATCATGGAAGGTTGTGTGTGGTGTGTGTGGCCGTGAGTGGGCCGCCATGGTGTAGGAAAAAAATGAATTAATGTTAGTTAGTATTCTAGTTGTTGTTGTGATGGATTCTATGCTTAAAATGAAAGTTTGATGATTCAAATGGAAGTTGTGATGGTTATGGGCTGATTTGGAACGTAATATGATTTGAATATGCTTTCTTGAATTCATGGAAATAATGTTGTAAATATATGGAATTGTGGATATAGTTTATGAGTTTGAAAAAAAAAAAAATGTATTGTTGAAGTTCTTATGGCATTTGGAAGATTTGGGTTGGAATGTATTGGACGCCATTGAGTTGAGTATTGATATTGTTGTTATGATTGTTGGTTTGGCCGGGTTGAATTCCGGATTGTTGTCGATTAAAATTGGCCGAGTTAGAATCCCAAGGGATGGCGCAATTAAAGGGGAAATGCCGCCGGAATTTCGGTAGCCAAGTGTTATTTTAAGAATCTAATTCTAAATGCACTAATCAATGGGTAAACATGACCAAATTGTAGATTTTGTGGATTTTGCATGTGTCACACCGATTTTATATTACATACATGAATTTCGGACTATTAATCGACAAAATGACAAATACAACAAATGTTCGGAAATATCCTTTGTAGTGTACAAATCGACGGAACTATGTAATCATATGAAAATTATGGCATAACACAAAATGACATGACGGCGGTGGAACCGCCTACGTAACCGACATCCGTAACCCACACTCGTCCGCAAAGTCTCTAACGTATAATCGTAAAACATATCGCATAGGCTCGACTCGGCAAAGACTCCGGGGGATAATTGGAGCTTGCCAACTCCGCTGAAGCATCTTCTACAATGTCTTCTTTACATCTGGGTGTACCTGCGTGGCATGAAACGCAGCCCCCGAAGAACAGGGGGTCAGTACGAAAAATGTACTGAGTATGTAAAGCATAAAATACGAAAAACAGAATCAGAACTGAACAGAGGATACAGAACATGAATGTAATAACCGGAATATCAGAAATGCTTACTTATAAAACATAAACAGATGCATAGCAGAAAACATGCCATAGCCGGCCCTCATCATGGGACTCGGCAAACAGAAAGTGGTCGCCCCCCCTGACGCTGGCGCCACAACAGATCAGATCATATCAGAATGTGCACATATCATAGCATATCAAATGGCCATATCATATCATATCGATCGAGTGTGTACATGGCACATCATACTCCACAACCCATGTACATATATACCGCCCCCTCACACCGAGGCACGGCGAACAATGCGCAGGAACACGCGTGATAACATATCCCGGCCCGGCTCTCGGTGAAGGAAGCATTGAGGCGTCCACGAGTGGAGTAGTGAGAAACTTATGCAATATAAAACATACAAAGACATACAGAGATCGGACGGAATAATCAAATGACATATCATGAAAAAGGGATCCGGAAGAGGCATAGCACATACCTTTTTAAGGTCCGCGGAGGAGTCTTATCAAAATAAAATCTTAAGAGTCGTTTTTGTGTATATCAAAACGTAAAACATATACAAGAGACTCTATAGCCTAGCTCGGATGGCGGAACTTATAGCGAACATTTGGCAATAATCAGAACATAAGTCTTTCAGACATCAGAATGGTTTGTGTCAAAAATAGTCTTTCTGAGGTAGTTTCAAATCCCAAAGTAGGTCATAAAACTCAATAAAATACTTATAGCAGCTATTCGTTAAAACTTAGAAAAGTAGTCAAAAGTTTTCCTTAGTTTCATATTCAAAGGTAGCTTTAATAGGTTATTAAGAAAAATTCGGACAAAGTGGGCCCACCTCGACCAAATGAGGTGGCATACGTAAATTACGTAGGTTAAACTTCATAACGTCGCTTACAAAGATATTAAGATGATCGGATTGCGTTTGTACGAGTTCTAGAGGCTTAAACAATTTTTCTAACTATTCGCACAACATTCAATTCAATTTTCGAATGAAAAAGGGCGTTTTTGAACGTGGATTCCGAGGAGTAGAGTTGTCCCCGAGGTCCAAATTCAAGCCTAGAACATCTAAGACATGCCAAGAAAAGAATAGGAGAGCTTTACATACCTTACGGATGACTTGCGCTCGCTTAAACTCAAATCCCGTTTCGTCAGAAATCTGCAAATGGTCACCTTTACCAGCTTACTATTCATGAGGCTTGAAAATTCCAACTTTGGTTTAGTATTTGCCTAC
This sequence comes from Lycium ferocissimum, assembly GCF_029784015.1. NCBI lineage: Eukaryota > Viridiplantae > Streptophyta > Magnoliopsida > Solanales > Solanaceae > Lycium > Lycium ferocissimum. The sequence continues at coordinate 39,551 of NW_026713246.1, read as the reverse complement.
CGAAATTTTGGCAGCATCTCCCCTATAAATATGACATCCCCGAGATTTAAACTCGGCCAATTTCAATCAACAACAACCCGAGAATGGAACTCGGCCAAAGTAACAATAACCAAATCAACAACAATATAAACAACCAATCCAAAACACATTCCAACACAAGTAGTCTTCCTTACTACATAATATGTCAACTGTCATTCCAATTGCGCACATTCGAACCAACATGAACGTTTACATATTCATCCACTAATTTGAGGTCATTTAAACATAAACTAAGAGCATTTCAAGCTATATGTCCAATATTCAACATTTTCATCAATTTCCCTATTCCAACCGTAACTCTCATATATGGGACAAAACCATTCCAACACATTTTCTACTTACTAATTCATCTCCAACAACAACAATTTACACCTTAACAACTTCATGATCTTAATACCATAAAATCACATTAATGTGACATAACTCTCCACATTCCATTTTCATGCAAACTTAACCCATATAATCTTTATTTACATTATAATGATCACACTAACACAACTAACATGCTAAACAAAATAAATCCATCACACTTTCCCTATCACATACCACACGGCCATAGGCCAATTTCCAACTTCATTCCATTTTCATTCAACTTTCATTTCCAATACAATTTCCACAACAACCACAACTAAATTACAACATAAAATCCAACTCATCTTACCTATACAATAACATATACACACGGCCACACTATACATGCATATATAATTATCATGCAAGCTTCCATAATTTCATGATTTCTATGCATTTCCACATACTACAATATAAATGAAGGCCTTACAACACCTAAAAGAGAATTGAATCTTACCTTTTTCTTCTAACTTCTTCATTCCACCAAATTGTCCAAACGACGAAACGGACGACTTATCTTCCGAAATAATTATACCACGTTGTAGAGGACCCTTGAATTAGCAGGAATACAACAAGAAAATAATTTTAGGGACAAGATTTCCCATGGTCAAATTCCCATGGGGCTGGCCGAATGGCTCCCCTTTGTTTCCTCTTCTTCTTTTGTTTTGTTTTCTTGAATTTTCTAGATGAAAATGATACATAGCCCCTTATTTATTTAATGGTCTTGTTTTAATTCAAGACTTGGGCTTGGGCCATAGTATATGGCCGGCCACCCCCTTGCTTGGGCCTTTTGTTTCCTTATTTTTTTTGGAGCCCAATTTGTTGACTAACAATTTGTAATTTCATGAAACTAATTTTGAAATTCCAATTTTGCCCTTAGGCTTTTCCAATATTTCCACGTCCAAAATTTTCGCCACCAACTTATGTCAAGCAAGACTAAAACATAACATTGTCCTCAACTTACTACAATTATCTCAAAATGCCCAGATGTTCAAAATACGATTTATAACACTTGTGCTTGGCTTATAGCATCCATCTCAAAATATCCAATCGTGCAGAGTACGGGGTATAACATCCTTCCCCCCTTTAGAACATTCGTCCTCGAATGTTAAATTAGCCTTATAGGGACTCATAAGTATTTTTGGAGGAGTTCCCTTCTTACGGTTATCGTACACAACCCGTGCATTAACCAACACAATCAAACAGGCAATCCTAATTATCTGTAGGTGCAGGAGCCAAGTGGGGCACTTCTTTTTCATCTCGGCTGGAGTTCCTTAAGTCACCTTTTTCCTTACTGCTATACAGCCAAATAGTACCCTAATGGAAGCCACATCTTTGTCTCGCAGTTTCTCCTTCCTGTCAATTAGGATCGCTATAGGCCGTTTCTCGTAGGGCAGCTCTTCTATTCCTCGAATGCCCCTCCACGGCGAATATTATAGGGGTCACAATGTATTTGCAAAGTGTAGGCGTGCGGAACATGAAATGCACTGCTCCTACCTCGGGTGGCAGATTTAATTCATAGGCGATCTTGCCCACTTTACAGATGACCCAATAAGGTCCAACATCTTTTGGGTTAAGCTTTTCTTGTTGATTATATTTCATAACACCTTTGACGGTCGATATTTTCTGAAACACCCAGTCATCAAGCTGGAATTCTAAACGTCAATACCAATTACTCATATATGATTTCTGTCAGCTCTGAGTCGCTAATGACCGTCCCCGAATGAGTTTCACATTTTTGACTGCCCGATGAATTGTGTTCAAACCAAGTAACTTAGCCTTGTCCATACCAGACCAGCCGATCGGTAACATACGTTCTTGCCATACAAAGCCTCCTACAATGTTTTCTGAATCTTTGGACTAGTAATCATTATTATCAGTAAACTCCACAAGTAGTAAGCGTTCGCTCCTGTTGCCTCTGATATCGATGATATGGGCTCGTAACTTATTTTCTACCGTCTGAATAACATACTTAGCTCGCCCGTCAGTTTAGAAGCAAATGCTGGTACAAGACTTACTGGTATTCTCAATTTCGTTTGGACAGACCTCCAGGATTAACCACATGCTAGGGGTTCTGTTCGATATAGTAAATGTGGGTCCTTACGAAACCTCACTACCTGTTGTGGTATAATCTTACATAGTCGGAGTAGTCCTGTTTAGCCATTTCATAATTTCCTTATTTCATATCACTCCGCTGTCTTCAGTTCAAACTCTTTCATTTTTCCTTTTCTGCGATCTTGTTTTTAATCTTCACTGTCACTGATTATATTGTAATCTCTGCGAGAGTATGTAGCATACGCAAGTTAATCCATGAAATGCTTTAGTATCGCCTTACTAACCTTTAGGTTGTTCCTTGTCTTCTCCCTTCGTATTATAATCCGTATCGGGGAAAATCTTTAATTAGTCCTGGTCAAGTTCCGCTTACTTTTAGTACCAATTTCATTTTGGTAACATGGTCTAGACCATCTCTGCATTTTCCATATCGCATTCAGAATATCATAACCATACTGTTGGTATTGGATCCTTACATTTCTTATCCGTTATGTACTCACTTGGCTTGCTTAACATGCACTTGTTCGTGAGTTACATAACCGTCCTCGCATAATTCGTATACAATATTTTTAATTTCAGACATAATCTCCCTTGTTTGATCCACCCGACCTTACATATCTCATTGGTGGCAAAATGCGCTAATTCTATTTCGTCGTATTCCTTTCTCTTTCTACAAGCATCTACTACCTGGAGTCATATTGCTCACAACCTTCACCGACAATCCCTAGTACCACTTTAATTATCGTCTTAGGTCCCATTCGTTTGTTGCCAGTTTCGGATTTTGCACCCACTGGTTTCAACATAGGATCTCGCAGAAAATTCAAGCGTTCACATTAAACGCGCCATAATATCAGTTGATTTCCATCTCACCTTTGCGTTTCTCTTATCCGCTTCCCCCCTTTAGGGTGCTCCTCAATCATTATCTATTTACCTTCCATTTTATGGCTCCATTTAACACTTTCAAACTCACATGTTTCTTCCCGAATACATTTAACATACCATACCGTATCCATATTTCTCTCCTTCTATAACTTAGATTATCCCCATATGAAATTCTAACACATTCACCAGTAGTAAAGTTTTCCCCAATATCTTTTGCAAAGTCTAGTCTGATGGTTAAGGCTCAGACAGTATCGCTATTGTAACAGTTGATCCGAGCCATACTCTAATAATTCCCATTAATGATTAGTGTTCGGATAACGTCATTGCGACAACAACATATCCAAATTGTTTTGCATTTATTCCCGTCAAAAGCCAGTGTGTATAATCATTTCAAATTCTTCGTTCCGTAACATTTATATTTCGACGATAAATATTCCAAGCTTTCTGACAATACCGTCTTCCTTCCCATAAGATAGGTACCATCTACTTTTCCCAATAGACTTACAACATATCAGTCGTTTCACAAATTTTCAATTCTTGCTTCTTATGGTTTTCGTCGCTTCTACGATAAAGTCATATATACATAATATGTCGTATGTCCTTATGCTCCATATCCTCTCACTCCTTCAATGAACTCATTGTTAACTTACAATCTTACCCGAAATCATACTAACTTCATCTTAGTAGTGATCTTATCTTTTGACCTTTTGTTGCATCACCTCTTCGTCCATAACTATATATCTTTCATTTATCCCAGACTAATGGTCAATTAATTATGCCCATCTTGAGTGCTCTCTGTAGTACTCTTTTCTCATTTCTTCGTCTCTGTCCATTTTTTTTTCCTTTCACGAATTCCATTTCTAGTTGGCGGATCACAATTTAATAAGCGGTTATCGGAAAATATTCTTCAACCACCGTAAAAAGGGACTAGAGCCTGGCAAGCACCACAGGGCATCCTAGCACTTGGTTCGCACGATTTACCTTCAGATTTACTCTCGAGTTCCACATAAACTATTCAGATCGCAATTACTTACTCATACGCTTTACATTCTTTCATCATAGTCACACTCCGTTACTGGGCATTATTGCCCGCCAATTTGGGCCTCCTTCTAAGGCACGATATGATCGGAACATACTTTAGCTCATTTAGATGAATTGCGAATTGATCGCTCATATATTTTTCTTCAAAGCAAGATTTTTCCCAAATAGGGGTAGTGCTTCCTATAGATGACGTGGGAAGTCTTTCCTAAAGCTTAATTCATCATAGCACGATAGTCCTTCTCTTCTGTTCTCATTGTTATTTTCGTCAACATATAATATGGATCCCATACTTTCCTACAGAACTTGATAAGTCTCTTTCGTACATTCAATAGCTCACTTTTATGTTCACACTTTTCCCGTGTATTCTAGTCACGTAATTCATATCCTGTATTTGGCCACTTCGCCATTAGGCTTTACTTATCTTCGTGGCCATCCTTATTAAGCTTTCTAGTTACTCCACATATTCTAATTCCCTTGGCTGTCTTAATTTCCCATTCATTTCATACACTTACATTTATGGAGTCCTGAGTGCACTTCCCAGGGGGGTCACCCATCCCAGAATTGCTCTGGTCCTAGCACGCTTAACCTTGAAACTCGGGTGAAATACAATGCTTTAATACCAGTATAATTGCATCCACTTGGTCACATGACCTTTACTACACAATCTGGGGTAGATTGAGGTCTTACAAGTTTCGGGACGTTTCCATAACACGTCCTATTTTCCGTATTTACTATTTTACCCTTCATATTCCACAATTTGCATCTTTCGTCCTAGATTTCCAACTTCTCCCTAGTAACAGATATGTCCTCGTCGTCATTACTTATAATTATTTCGGGTGTTGTCCTGTTTAGATCTGCACCTACCACCCTACGTAATAATTCATCGCGAAATTGATTGTCGGTTGTCACTACATCCGCTAACAGACTTTGCTGCTACTAAGCATTGAATGTAATTCGTCCCGATCTTTCAAACTGTTAACTGCCTTTCTTATAAGCATTGTTCACAGCATACCCAAACCCATAACTTTTCTGAACAGCGGGTCTCCTTTATTGTCTACTTACAATATTTTCTTTTCCCCTTTTTGATGTATCTGACTAAATATGCTAATTGGCAATTCCAGCAGAATCTCTTTTGTCATACTTGTTGTTCAAACTCTGTACACATCAAATTCTAATAATGCCTCACAGAACATACAGTTACATAACACATCCCCGTTATTCAAAACTTCCAATTTCGGATAGCAAAACAAATATTTCAAAATTCACTTCTGTAACTTTCATGCCATCCCTTACTTTCCTCCATCGTATGTAAAGCCCTCATATAGGAATTTCATTTTTCCTATGACTTGGCTCTATCGCACGATCTAAGACAGAAAGAAGGTCAACAATCCCTAAATGCCCCGTAGCCTCCTGTTTATAAATGTGGCGCGCTTCACACCATAAACAGGACTCTACCGGACACGACTTTGCAGACATTCCCTAGGACAGACCTGCTCTGATACCACTTTGTCACACCCTGATTTTACTAGGGTGTGATGGGCACCCGACCCCACATTCGGAGCCGAGCGAACCCACTGACTCTTATTACATACATGAATTTCGGACTATTAATCAGACAAAATGACAAATACAACAAATGTTCTGGAAATATCCTTTGTAGTGTACAAATCGACGGAATATGTAATCATATGAAAATTATGGCATAACACAGAATGACATGACGGCCGGTGGAACCGCCTACAGAACTGACATCCAGAACCCACACTCTGTCTGCAAAGTCTCTAACAGATAATCAGAAAACATATCGCATAGGCTCTGACTCGGCAGCACTCCAGGGATAATTGGAGCTTGCCAACTCCGCTGAAGCATCTTCTACAATGTCTTCGTTACATCTGGGTGTACCTGCGTGGCATGAAACGCAGCCCCCGAAGGACAGGGGGGGGTCAGTACGAAAAATGTACTGAGTATGTAAAGCATAAAATACGAAAAACAGAATCAGAACTGAACAGAGGATACAGAACATGAATGTAATAACCGGAATATCAGAAATGCTTACTCATAAAACATAAACAGATGCATAGTAGAAAACATGCCATAGCCGGCCCTCATCATGGGACTCGGCAAACAGAAAGTGGTCGCCCCCTGACGCTGGCGCCACAACGCATCGATCATATCGTAATGTGCACATATCATAGCATATCAAATGGCCATATCATATCATATCGGATCGAGTGTGTACATGGCACATCATACTCCACAACCCATGTACATATATACCGCCCCCTCACACCGAGGCACGGCGAACAATGCGGAGGAACACGCGTGATAACATATCCCGGCCGGGCTCAGTGAAGGAAGCATTGAGGCGTCCACGAGTGGAGTAGTGAGAAACTTATGCAATATAAAACATACAGCACATACAGAGATCAGACGGAATAATCAAATGACATATCATGAAAAAGGGATCCGGAAGAGGCATAGCACATACCTTTTTAAGGCTGCGGAGGAGTCTTATCAAAATAAAATCTTAAGAGTCGTTTGTGTATATCAAAACGTAAAACATATACAGAGACTCTATAGCCTAGCTCAGATGGCGGAACTTATAGCGAACATTTGGCAATAATCAGAACATAAGTCTTTCAGACATCAGAATGGTTTGTGTCAAAAATAGTCTTTCTGAGGTAGTTTCAAATCCCAAAGTAGGTCATAAAACTCAATAAAATACTTATAGCAGCTATTCGTTAAAACTTAGAAAAGTAGTCAAAAGTTTTCCTTAGTTTCATATTCAAAGGTAGCTTTAATAGGTTATTAAGAAAAATTCGGACAAAGTGGGCCCACCTCGACCAAATGAGGTGGCATACGTAAATTACGTAGGTTAAACTTCATAACGTCGCTTACAAAGATATTAAGATGATCGGATTGCGTTTGTACAGATTCTAGAGGCTTAAACAATTTTTCTAACTATTCGCACAACATTCAATTCAATTTTACTGAATGAAAAAGGGGCGTTTTTGAACGTGGATTCCGAGGAGTAGAGTTGTCCCCGAGGTCCAAATTCAAGCCTAGAACATCTAAGACATGCCAGGAAAAGAATAGGAGAGCTTTACATACCTTACGGATGACTTGCGCTCGCTTAAACTCAAATCCCGTTTCGTCAGAAATCTGCAAATGGTCACCTTTACCAGTTACTATTCATGAGGCTTGAAAATTCCAACTTTGGTTTAGTATTTGCCTACCGAAATTTGGCAAAGCATCTCCCCTATAAATATGACATCCCCGAGATTTAAACTCGGCCAATTTCAATCAACAACAACCCGAGAATGGAACTCGGCCAAAATAACAATAACCAAATCAACAACAATATAAACAACCAATCCAAAACACATTCCAACACAAGTAGTCTTCCTTACTACATAATATGTCAACTGTCATTCCAATTGCGCACATTCGAACCAACATGAACGTTTACATATTCATCCACTAATTTGAGGTCATTTAAACATAAACTAAGAGCATTTCAAGCTATATGTCCAATATTCAACATTTTCATCAATTTCCCTATTCCAACCAAACTCTCATATATGGGACAAAACCATTCCAACACATTTTCTACTTACTAATTCATCTCCAACAACAACAATTTACACCTTAACAACTTCATGATCTTAATACCATAAAATCACATTAATGTGACATAACTCTCCACATTCCATTTTCATGCAAACTTAACCCATATAATCTTTATTTACATTATAATGATCACACTAACACAACTAACATGCTAAACAAAATAAATCCATCACACTTTCCCTATCACATACCACACGGCCATAGGCCAATTTCCAACTTCATTCCATTTTCATTCAACTTTCATTTCCAATACAATTTCCACAACAACCACAACTAAATTACAAATAACATTTTGGAGTCAAGATTTTGAGGGTCCAAAATTTTTCGAAATAATTACGCCATGGACCCGAATACTCCCCTCTTCTCTTCTTTTTTTTTTGCTCTTGTTTTTCTTGTTCAATTGTTTCTTGAATTTTCTTGAAACTTTTGCTCCTTTTATAATTTAGTTGGTCACATGCATAACACATGACCACTACATGGATTTGGGCCATGGCAAAGCCATGGCCGGCCACCCTAGGCCTTGGGCCAACTTGTTCCTCTTTTTTTTTCAAATTTTTCCAAGCCCAATTTCTTGGTCCATATTTTTGGTGATTCATGAAACCATTTTCCGACATTCCAATTTTGCCCTTAGTCTTTTCCGATATTTCCACATCTAAATTTTTCATAACCAACATATATATATCAAACAAGATCAATTCATTACATTGTCCTTAACTTGTCTCAATAATCCCAAGGTGTCCAAAGATGTAAGATACGGGTTATAACAGTAAGACTTCACTCTTCTTCCTTGGCATGTCTTAGAGGTAATAGGCTTGAATACGTGTCTCGGGGACCACTCTAATTCTAGAAATCCGAGCTTGAATTTGACTACTATTCGTTGATAGGAATTGAATCAAATGCTTATGAATAGTTGAAAGAATTGTCTAAACACCTAGAACTTGCATGAATAGGATCCGTTTATCTGAAATTCTCAGTAAGTAATGTCATGAAGGGTATTATACGTAAATTGTATACGCCGCCTCATTCGACCGAGGTGGGCCCACTTATTCCCAAATTCCTTTCTATTGTCCGTTTGGTTTGTCTCCATACTATAGCTAATGGAAGTTCTTGGTTATCATTCCGACTACCAAACAATAGCTGTGTTAACCAAACCCCCGACCCCAAGGCATGATTTTCCCTACTAAAAGTTTACAAGTGTTTTTCAAAATATTCCTTTTTCTTCATAAACCAAGTTTTACAATATTGAAAGTTTTAATGACTAAAACAATGACTATGATTCTATGATGATCATGATGTTGTCGAATATGAGAAAATGACTATGACACAACATGACATGACATGATATGCCACGACATGATTGGATATGAGATGATATGCTATGACAGGACACGATATGCTATGATATGACATGATATGATATAATATGGTACGAAATGACATGTTCTATGTTCTCTTAATGTTATTCTCTGTTGGTAGTCTCGCCTTATGATTATCGATCCTTCAAGGTGAGACAAAGCGGCCATGATTACTCCATAATGCGATCGGAGGTTTCCGACCTTACGTCCCTCCGACGAGTACATGACTTTCTTTGGGCTCCCGCGCATGCCATACCTCGTATATGGGTTGGGGGATGGGATACATGTATATGTGGGGAATGGGAAGGAGACATGTTTCATTGCCACCGGTCGGTGGCGTTTATCATTCGGACGCGGGATGCCGGACGCGGATATATGGGGCGGCCGACGTATTTCGCTACGTGGGTGAGCGGCTTGTTCGGCGGCTATGATACCATATGACGACCAAACGACGCATGGCATCCGCCCCTGTGGGCACTCATATGCACGATTCTGACTTTACACATGATATGTCCTATATGTACGAGTTACCGTTCTATATGTACAAATTACTCACTTACACGTGATATGTCTTATATGTACGAGGATATAAAGCTTTTCTACATGATATGTTCTACACCTCCATACTCGTTATTACACATGATTATATCCCCTCGAGTTGCTTTTCATGCCTTACATACTCGGTACATAGCTCGTCTTCGACCCTCTTCTTCGGGGGGTGCGTTTCGTGCCGCGGAGTGAACCCGGATGAGCCGAAGCTAGCATAGAAGATGTCCGGCGGGGTTGGTGAGCTCCACTTGTCCGCGAGTGCTTCGCCGAGTCGAAGTATATGTGCCGTGATGATTTGGTCAAAGTTAGAGACTTTGCGGACGAGTCGTGGGTAATGGGTTGTCGATGCCAGCGGCTCCAACAGCCGACATGTTATTACGTCTCGTGTTACGAGTCTTATATGATGTCAGATTGTACTTATGGAAAAAAAAAAGAAAAAAAAATTTCTATGTATTCATTTCTTACTAACTCATTAGTTCATATGTGTAATAGGAATTAGCGGGTTCGCTAGCTCGTATATGTGGGTCGGGTGCCATCACACCCTAGTAAATCGGGGTGTGACAAAGTGGTATCGAAGCGGGTCGGTCTAAGGGATGTCCGCAAAGTCGCGTCGATGAGTCCTTTGTTTATGGGTGTGGCTAAAGGCCGGCCACGTCTATAGACAAGAAGCTGCGCGGGGCATTTAGGAATTGTTGACCTTCTTCGTCCTATGATCGTGCGATAGATAGAGCCAAGTCCTAGAAAATGGAATCTCCTATACAAAAGCTTTACCTACGATGGAAGAAAGTGAGAGGCGATACGGAAAGTTACAGGGGTAGGTATTGATATTCTGTCCTGTCGTTGGAACTGGAGGCTCTGTATGGCTGAGATGTGTCGTATATATACGTAAGCCTGCAAGGCATTGTTAATACTTGCTGTGTGAAGATTTGAATAGTGAGAACGATAAAGGAGGCCCTACCAGAATGGATACGTCTAAGAGAAAGAAGCGCGAAAAGGAAATACGATAGACCGGCAATAAGTGAGATGCGACGTTTCAGAAAGGTTATGGATTCGGCATGGCGATGAAGGTGCGATCACTACCCTCGGGAATCTGGAGTCCCGAGGACGATGATGTAAGTCATACACACGGGTGGGAGGTGAATATTCGGAACTAAAAAGGGCAAAATAGTAATTACAAAGGAAAGGATGTGTTACGAAAATGTTCCCGAAATTGGTAAGACTTCGACTTGCTCCGGGAACATGTAATAAAGGTCATACGAGGAAGCGGACACGAAAATATCGGCCTTAAGGCATCGGATTCCGGACAAAGTTTCGAGGTTAAGCGTGCTCGGTGGGAGGATGGGTGACCCACGGGGAAGTTTGCAAGAAATTTTACATACCCGGACATACGAGACAAATGAGAAGTTAGGGTAGCTTAAGGTAAACCGAGTATATGGAATGGGGGAAACCTAAGAGGTCGCGTGAGACGAGGCAAACTTGCTTGGTGAAGAGACGGAAGTGCGTCACGGCCACAGGAATTAGGATAGGCTTGAACAGCGTTCGGGCATATTTTGTGGGCTAGTTGATAGTAATTATATATGTATATATGAAGGTAATATGAGAAGTTCGCACAAACTTTGAGCAGTGCGACGCCAGAAAATGGACGTATATAAAGAGAAAGAGTATGACAAAGAGAACGGTATTGGATAGCTTAAGAACTAATATGAAGGATGGAAAATAACTTCGAAGGGAGCTCCCCCGAGGTGCTTATGAGACTCCGTACGACTAGTTGAACATTCGAGGACGAATGTTCTAAAGGGGGGAAGGATGTTACACCTCGCATTTTTGCACATTTGGATAGTCCGAGATAATGGTGAGAAGTTAAGGACGAGGCTATGTTCCAAAATTTTTTTTAATGCATAAGTAGGTTATGAGTATTATTTATGGACATTGGTAGTATGGAAATATTGTAAGAGGCTAAGGGCGAAAGAGAAATTCGCAAAATGGGTCGTGGAAATAATGCGGGAGGTTAGGGACAAAATGGTAATATTGAGAAAAGTCGAGGGTAAAACGGAAATTTCACACAAGCTTCTTGAATATTCCAACAAGGACATGTGAGGAAAAAAATACATATAGATGACAAAATAAGTCATCTTTGCTAGAGAAAAAGAAAATTCTAGAAAAAAAAAAGAAGAGGAAAAAGAGGAAGAAAAAATCTAGAGAGGGGCATGTGCCCCTCACATGCATGCAATATATATATATATATTTGGAGTCATCTTTTAGTTGAAGAAATAAGAAAGAAAAAAAAAAAAAAAGATGAAGAGAGAATATAGTAGTTTCGGCCATGGCAAAACAAATTGAGGCCATGGAAATTGATCAAGGAAAAATTATTTCTCCTAGTATCTCTACCAATTCAAGGGTCCTCTTTAACATGGTATAATTTTTGGAGCAAGAAAACCATTCATACTTGCAAGTTCATGACTTTAGCCAAGAGGAAGACAAGTGGGAAAAGGTAAGGTTCTATCCTCTTTTGCATGTTTTATGGATGCTTTGGACGTGTTATAATGCATGGAAATGAATGAACAACATGAAAATATGGATGTTGAAGTTGAGCCATGGATGTTGATGTTTAGCCGTGTAGGTGTGTTGTATGTTTAGGGTGATGAATCAATTTTAGTTAGTATGTTTTGTATTGTTGTAATGTGTGGAAATGGATAAAAATCATGGAAGGTTGTGTGTGGTGTGTGTGTAGTGAGTGGGCTGCCATGGTGTAGGAAAAAAATGAATTAATGTTAGTTAGTATTCTAGTTGTTGTTGTGATGGATTCTATGTAACGAAAATGAAAGTTTGATGATTCAAATGGAAGTTGTGATGGTTATGGGCTGATTTGGAACGTAATATGATTTGAATATGCTTTCTTGAATTCAAGGAAATAATGTTGTAAATATATGGAATTGTGGATATAGTTTATGAGTTTGAAAAAAAAATGTATTGTTGAAGTTCTTATGGCATTTGGAAGATTTGGGTTGGAATGTATTGGACGAGGTTGTGAGTTGAGTATTGATATTGTTGTTATGATTGTTGGTTTGGCCGGGTTGAATTCCCGGATTGTTGTCGATTAAAATTGGCCGAGTTAGAATCCGGGGGATGGCGCATTTGGGGAAATGCTGCCGGAATTTCGGTAGCCAAGTGTTATTTTAAGAATCTAATTCTAAATGCACTAATCAATGTTTGGTAAACATGACCAAATTGTAGATTTTGGTGGATTTGCAACTTGAATTTGGAGTAGCAGAAGGAGCGGAAAGAGGTATGTAAGACTTCACTCTTCTTCCTTGGCATGTCTTAGAGGTAATAGGCTTGAATACGTGTCTCGGGGACCACTCTAATTCTAGAAATCCGAGCTTGAATTTGACTACTATTCGTTCAGTAGAATTGAATCAAATGCTTATGAATAGTTGAAAGAATTGTCTAAACACCTAGAACTTGCATGAATAGGATCCGTTTACCCTGAAATTCTCATAAGTAATGTCATGAAGGGTATTATATGTAAATTGTATACGCCGCCTCATTCGACCGAGGTGGGCCCACTATTCCCAAATTCCTTTCTATTGTCCCGTTTGGTTTGTCTCCATACTATAGCTAATGGAAGTTCTTGGTTATCATTCCGACTAAAACAATAGTCATGTTAACCAAACCCCCGACCCCAAGGCATGATTTTCCCTACTAAAAGTTTACAAGTGTTTTTCAAAATATTCCTTTTTCTTCATAAACCAAGTTTTACAATATTGAAAGTTTTAATGACTAAAACAATGACTATGATTCTATGATGATCATGATGTTGTCGAATATGAGAAAATGACTATGACACGACATGACATGACATGATATGCCACGACATGATTGGATATGAGATGATATGCTATGACGGGGACACGATATGCTATGATATGACATGATATGATATAATATGGTACGAAATGACATGTTCTATGTTCTCTTAATGTTATCTCTCTCGTTGGTAGTCTCGCCTTATGATTATCGATCCTTCAAGGTGAGACAAAGCGCCATGATTACTCCATAATGCGATCGGAGGTTTCCGACCTTACGTCCCTCCGACGAGTACATGACTTTCTTTGGGCTCTCATCGCACGCCATACCGTATATGGGTTGGGGGATGGGATACATGTATATGTGGGGAATGGGAAGGGAGACATGTTCATTGCCACACTGGTCGGTGGCTTATCATCCGGACGCGGGATGCCCGGACGCGGGATATATGGGCGAGCCGACGTATTTCGGCGCTATGTGGGTGAGCCGGCTTGTTCGGCGCTATGATACCATATGACCAAACAAGCATGCATGGCATCCGCCCCCAGGGGCACTCATATGCACAGGTTACAGCTTTACACATGATATGTCCTATATGTACAGGTTACTTGTTCTATATGTACAGCTTACTCCCTTACACATGATATGTCTTATATGTACAGGATACTCCCTTCTACATGATATGTTCTACACCTCCATACCGTTATTACACATGATTATATCCCTGCGAGTTGCTTTTCATGCCTTACATACTGTCGGTACATCGTCTTCTTCCACTGTGGGGTCGCGTTTCATGCCGCGCAGGTGAACCCAGATGAGCTGAAGCTAGCATAGAAGATGTCCAGCGGGGTTGGTAGGCTCCACTTGTCCTGGAGTGCTGCCGAGTCAGAGTATATGTGCCATGATGATTTGGTCAAAGTTAGAGACTTTGCAGACAGAGTCGTGGGTAATGGGTTGTCAGTCTGTAAGCGGCTCTAACAGCCGACATGTTATTACGTCTCGTGTTACGAGTCTTATATGATGTCAGATTGTACTTGTGGAAAAAAAAAAAGAAAAAAAAATTTCTATGTATTCATTTCGTACTAACTCATTAGTTCATATGTGTAATAGGAATTAGCGGGTTCGCTCGGCTCCGTATATGGGGTCGGGTACCCATCACACCCTAGTAAAGTCGGGGTGTGACACTTAAACTTCAAGTGAGATCCCTTGCTGAAACAGGTTAGTAAGATCTGAAAGCCAGCAATAAATGGATAGAAGTCAGGAGGGTATTTGAGACAGTGCTGAAAATTATTTGTAAAGATCTTAAATAATATGACATTAGAAAGGGGGTGCGTATAAAAAGAAAGAGTACGACAAGAGAATGCTATCGAGTAACTTAAGGGATATTATAAAGGATAGCAACGTTATACTGGATTAGAGGCTAAGATGTTGGCAATAGAGTCGTTCGCTAATGATATTGCGACTTACGAGTAGCAAAGAAAAAGGGATAGAAAATCTCCTATAGTAGGATATGAGAAAATCAAAGGGTGAATAAAGGAAGGGAAAAGAGTATGACAAGGTAGGCAACGAGTGAGTTTTAGTACAAATGAACCAAGAGAAGGAAGGACTCTGACTAAGATTGAATGTACTTTATACAAGTTGTACAAGAATAGTCATACAACCTACGAATATTTGTATGCTAAGAATAAAACCAAGTGAGTACTTGATAAGAAGAGTAAGGATTTAGTAATAACAATGCAGTTGTGATATTTCAGGTACATTAAGGAAAGATGTAAAGATGGTTTAAGCTAAATTACCGAGATAGAACTAATACTAAGAGCAAATAGGACATGGCCATGGTTGAGTTGAAGGTTTATGGCGATACCGATTGCAAGATAAGAGAGAAGGCAAGGTAGAGCATGAAGACTAGTGAGACGACGCTAAGGTATTTCTTGGGCTAATTTGAGCACCTTCGCATATCCTTGTAAAGATTGCAACATAAGGTGTGACAGAAAAGCTAAGAGCTAAATCTGAGTAAAGAGGCAATAGAAAAGTTTGAATTAAAGATAAAGAAACGACACGAGATAATATGCCTAAAGTGTTACGAGTTGGATTAAGGGAAATTGTGAAATGGTTTAAGTGAGATGATCAGAACAAGCTGGTTACTAGATGACAATGAATTTATATGTTAAATCAAAAATTCTTTCAGAATGATACTAGTTAATGATAGACAGAGCACGGAGCAGCTATGTAAAGTTATAATATGAGGGAACTCCAGCGCTACTTGATAGCCAACTCTAAGGATTGAGATTAAGAGCTAAAAAGTAGAGTGACAGTTAAAGTCATTTAAAGAAGTCGAGAAGTAATACATGAGGCCGAAGATTCCAGAATATGGACTTCATTACAGACTTACCTCGCACTCCACGGAAGTATGACTCTATATGGGTTATTGTGGATAGGCTGACAAAATCAGCCCATTTTCTCCCAGTCAGGACTACTTATTCAGCTAAGGACTATGTGAGATTATATATCAAGGAGATAGTGAGACTTCATGGGGTTCTGTTATAACCCGTACTTCGTACGCGCGGACGTTGGGAGAAGTTAAGGACAAGACTATGTTCTAAAATTATTTTAATGCATTAGTAGGTTATGAGCATTATTTACGGACGTTGGTAGTATGGAAATAATGAGAAAGGTTAAGGGTAAAAAGGAAAATTCGGAAAAGGGTTCATGGAAAATATTGCGGAGGACTAAGGGTAAAATGGGAATTTCATAAGAGTCTTGGAAGTTCATGAAAAATTCATGTTGGCCATGTGACATAAAAATATGTCCACATTTCATTATTTAATGGGGGCTAGTTGTAGATTATAAAAAAAATTATGGGCCAAAGCTTTAAGGAGAAGCTAAAGGATCATTTTTGTCCATTTTCAAGAAATTTCAAGAAAAGAGAAGAAAAATCTAGAAAAGAAAGAAGAGAGGCATGTGACCAAACTTGAGGGACCTAAGCATAAATATGGATAAGTAGTGGAAGACATATGTATATATATGTGGTCATCCTTTTAATTTAAGAGAGCTAGAACAAAAAAAAAAAAAAAAGATGAAGAGAGAATATAGTAGTTTCGGCCATGGCTCTCAAAATTGAGCCATGGGAAATTGACCAAGGAAAATTATTTTCTCCTAGTCTTCCTACTAAATGGAAGGTCCTTTACAACGTGGTATAATTGTTTCGGGAGATAGGCCATCCGTTTCGTCGTTTCCGCATTCTAGCCAAGTGAAGAAGTTGAAGAGGAAAGGTAAGATTTAATCCCCTTTTATATGTTGTGAAGGGTTTACTTGTGTTGTAGTGTGTGGAAGTAAATGAAATTCATGAAATATATATGTATGGTGTGTTTGGCCGTGCATGAGTGTGTATGTAAGGTTGTGTTGGAGTAATGAATCAATGGTACTCAACATGTTTGTGTGTTGTGGTAATATGTAGAAAATGAATGGAATTCATGGAATGATGAATAATGAGGAATGGCCGTGTAGGGGCTTCTTGGTATGCAAGAAATGAATCAATGTTTCTTATTATTTTAGTCGTCGTTGCTAAGAATTATGTGATGAAAATGGAAATTATGAAATCATCCATGTTGGAGTGTAGTTGTATATACATGGTGTTGGCCGAATGGGGTAGGTGTTGGGTAGAAATGATGAATTAATTTTATTTTAGTAGTTTGATTGTTATGTTGTTGTTATATTGTATAGAGATGGATGAAAATGCATGAAGACATGTAAGGAGTGATTATGGTTGAAATAGGTGTTTTGGTAAGTTAGTGTAAATTGATGTAATTTGATATTCTAGTCGTTGTCTACATGGATCATGTAATGTGTAGTGAAGGTTGTTGTTGAAGTTAATGCGTACGAATGATCATGAAATACATGGTTGTGTGGAATTGGAAGGTTTCGGGTAAAGTAAGATGTTGATTGAGTTGTTGAAAGATTATGTGAATTAAATTGAATTGAATTGAATTGAATATGAATGGAATGTTGTTAGTAAGATGGTTGGCATTGTTTTTGGTTTGGCCGAGTTGAATTCTCGGATTGTTATTAATAGATAAATTGGGCCGAGCCATATTCTCGGGGGTGGTATATTTACAGGGGAGATGCTGCCGAAATTTCGGCAGACCATAAGTGAATGTACTTGAAAGGTTAAGACAAGTATATGTCGATGAATCTAATGATAGTGTCGATCTTCTTGAATGTAGACTAACAAGTTGGACGAATAAGCGTAGCTAAAAGGCGCGGCGTGGTATGTTAAGGCTCGTCCTTTTTCTTTCGATGGCATGAATCATACATTGCGACTTTATGAATGCTCCCATAACGTCCTTGTTTCCAAAAGTTAGAAATTATGATTTCAAAGCATGATTTTCTTCTTAAAAGTTTATAAATGTTTTCAAAAATATTCATTTTTCTCCAAAATCCAAGTTTTACGTTTTTGATAGTTTTTATGACTAAAACGACGACTATGGCTTTATGATGACAATGATGATGCCCGATATGAAGAAACGTCTAGGATGAACATGCCATGGATATGTCTTTACCATGAATACGACGATATGAAATGTTAAGCTATTTTTGGGATAATGACTATTTTAAAGGTTCTGTACTTCAAACGCTCATAACTTCCTTATGCTGAACCGGGTTGACCCGAAATTTGTTTTGCGGGCCCAAGTGATGACTGGTATTATATTTCCTTGACGGTCTCACCTTATAATGCTCGTTCCTCCAAGGTGGGACACGATGATCCCGATTATTCCATAATGCGATCGGATGTTACCGACCTTATGTCGCTCCGATTGATACATGACTTTTCTTGGAGTCTCATGCATATTGCTTATACGATAAATGTATATGATACGTGATATTGATGAATGTACATGTATATGTGGGGAATGGGGAGGGCAACTGTTTCCCCCGATTAATTTGGATTCCATCCCGACGCGGATATGGGAGCCGGATACGGCGTACGAATGTGCATTGTATGACATGTTGGGATACGTGGGGAAGGGGGAGGGAGAGCCGATGTATTCGGCGTACGTACGGATGATTAAAGGATCCGTTTATCCGAAATGTTACGTCTCCGCATACGTGAATAAGGAACACCGTTTTTCGAAAAAGTCTAAGCATACATGGCAATTTCCAAGAAGGCATTCATATGTACAGGTTACTTCTATCCCATGACAAGTTCTAAATGTCTGAGATGTTATTATTCATACATTATATCTCTTTACTATGCTACTATTCATGCCTTACATACTCAGTACATTGCTCGTACTGACCCCCTTTCTTCGGGGGCTGCGTTTCATGCCGCGCAGGTACAGCCAAGCGAGTAGGAGCCATTATAGAAGATGACCCAGCAATGTTGGCAAGCTCCATTCGCCCTGGAGAGTTGCCGAGTCAGCGTACATGTGCTATGATTTCTGATCGCAGTTAGAGACTTTGCAGACAGTGTCGTGGGTATAAGATGTCAGTCGTGAGCGGCTCCATAAGCCGTTGTATTGTTGTGCATTGTATTAAAAGTATTACACGTTGCAGTTTTTATTTGATTTGGAAAAGTACGAAAAGCATGTTTGTCTTTCCGGAAAAAAAAAAACTATCGCTATGTATTTATGATTTGGCTAAAGGCCCAGTATAGCTACGAGTGTTACGATAGTAAGAGGGTTCGCTCGGCCCTAAGTAAGGGTCGGGTGCCCATCATACCCCAGAAGATTGGGGTGTGACAAAGTTGTATCAGAGCAGGTCGGTCCAAGGGTTGTCTACAAAGTCGTGTCCGGTGAGTCATTTATGGGTGTGAAGCCGGCCACGAGGGAGTTAATATTCCGAGTTAATGGGAAGGCCACAAGGACAAGTTGGGAAAGGACAAGGTCAAATTTTTTTAGAATGAGTAAGTTGTTTATTCATCCCTTGCATTGGAATGGAGCGTTAAGGATAAATTTGGAATAAGAAAGTATTGGAAGCCGAAAGTTGGAAAAATAATTTTCATGGAATGGCCAAAAGGCCAAGGTAGCCGTGGGCCCCACCTTATGGTTGGCCAATATTTTCATGCCAAGGAGTGACATATGTGTACATAATATATTTGTGGAATAAGTATAGTCAAGGGATGACCAAGTTAATTAATTAATTAGTCATCCATTTTATTCTAGGAAAATTCAAGGAAACTTGGAGGGAAAGAAAGAAGAAAAATCTAGAAATTTGGAGAAAATTGAAAAGAAAAAGAAAGCAAAAAAAAAAAACGGCCAGAGAGAGGGAGCATGTGCATGGACATGTGACATATTAATATATATATATGGAGGGATGATTAAGTAGGCAAGACTTCATCATTTTTCCTCTAGAAAATTCAAGAGAGATGGAGAGAAATGAAGAAGGAGAAAAACGGACATAGAGAGAGAGAGGGCTGGCTGAAATCAGCCCCTCAAATTTGACCATGGAAAATTGTTTCCTTCATGCTTTCCTACTAATTAGGAGGTCCTCTACGCCATGGAATAATTGTTGAGGCAAGAAAAACACCCTTTCATGCAAGGTACAAGCTAGCCGAATGAAGGAGGGAGTGGAATAAGGTGAGTTCTAATCCTCTTTTCTTGTGTTATAGATGGTCTATGAGTGTTGTAATGCATGGAAATGGATGAAAAATCATGAAGGGTGTATGTTAGTGTGTTAGCCGTGTGTATGCTATATGGTATAGGAGTGAAGAGTTAAGTTTACTTAGCATTTTGATTGTTATGTTATGGACTATGTGATGAATAAATGAATAAAATTCATGAACTTATGTATGTTGTGGTTAGCCGTGTAAGGGCTGGTTTGGGCAGCCATGTTGAGCCAATATTGTTTAGTATTTTGGTTGTCGTCGACGTGAATTTTATGATGGAAAATGAAGCTTAATGATCCATGTTGGAATGATAGATGACGTGGGCTGTTTTGATGAAAAATGATGAGCTAATTTTATGTAGAGTTTTGATTGTTGTTTGTTGTGAATTATGTGACAAAAGAGAGGTTTAATAACTTGTGTTGAAGTTGTAATATGGTACGGGCTGTTTTGAAGGTTAATATTATTTCGATACGTTCTTTCAAGAATTGTGAAGATCATGTTGTAACATATGAGATTGTTGATATAACGTATGAATTTGGGTGAAGGAAATATATCGTTGTCGTTCCTATGGAAATTGTGAATTTCGGGTCAAATGGTATGTTGGATGGAGTATCTTGAAAATTGTATATATTGCTCGGAACGCTCTTAAATCATGTTTGAATGGTCTCGGATCCATACTTGAACATACGATCAATAATGTGAGCTTGAAAATATGTAGCTTATTTGAAAGTGAATGAAAAGTTATTGAACTGAAATGAACATGTTTGGAGATGATATTGTTGGTTTTGTTGTCGATATTATGGCCGAGTTTCATTCTCGGGTTGTTGTTGTTGAATTGGGCCGAGCCATATTCTCGGGACGATGTATTTACAGGGGAAATGCTGCCGAAATTTCGGTAGCCAAGTCTTATTTGAGAATTCAACTCCAGAAGGCACTAATCAAGTTTTGGTCAACATGACCAATTTGTAGATTTTGATGGATTTGGAACGTGAATTTGGAGGAGCGTAAGAAGCAGAAAAAGGTATGTAAGGCTTCACCCTCTTTCTATGGCATGTCTTAGGTGTAATAGGCTTGAATACGTGTCTCGGGGACAATCCCGTTCCTAGAAATCCACGATTGAAAATGGTTACTATTCATTCAGTAGAATTGAATCAAAAGCTCATGAATAGTTGTAAGAATGATCTAAATACCTAGAACTTGCTTGAATAGAATCCGTATGCCCTAAAACTCTCACAAGTCATGTCACGAAACGTTTTATACGTAAACTATGTACGCCGCCTCATTTGACTCGAGGTGGGCCCACTATCCCCCTAATTTCCTCCTATGGCTCCCTTTCGGTTTATTTCAATATTACTGTTAAAGGAAACTTTTAGATATTATTCCAACTACTAAATAAGAATTGTTTTACTAAACCCTTAACCCCAATGCATGAGTTTTCCTTACTAAAAGTTTACAAGTGTTTTCCAAAATATTCTTTTTCTTCAAAAACTGTTTTCCAAAATATTCTTTTCCTTTAAAAACTAAGTTTTACAATATTGAAAATCTCAACGACTAAGGCAACGCCTATGATTCTATGATACCTATGATCCTAAGACGACTATGATTCTAAGGCGACTATGCTCCTATGAATACTATAATCCTATGAATACTATGATTCTATGTCGACTATGATTCTATGATAACTATGATTCTATGATGGCCATGATTCTATGATGACTATGATTCTATGCTATGACTATGATAAGATATGCTATGTCTATGACCTGAAATGCTATGACATGTTTTATGTTCTAGTCTCGCCTTATGATTATCCTTCTTTCAAGGTGAGACAAAGCGACCATGATTACTCCATAATACGATCGGAGGTTTCCGACCTTACGTCACTCCGATAAGTATAAGATTTTCTTGGGCTCTCTTGCATGCTAAATATGACCATGGGTTGGGGGGATGGGAACTATGGAAACACGGGGGAATTGGGAAGGTACTATGATTCATTGCCACCTGGTCAGCTGGCTTATCATCCTGGACGCGGGATGCCCCGACGGGGGATTTATGGCAGAGCTGGAGTATTCCGGCGCTATGTGGGCGAGCCGCCTCGTGCGGTGCTATGACCTGATATGACCAAGTAAGCATGCATGGCATCCGCCCCGTGGGCACTCATATGCACAAAAGTTACTCTGCTATCCTATGATATGTTCTATGTTTTCCATGCAGTTCTATGATTCCTATGTACAAGTTGCAGCTTGACATAATATGTTCTACGTTTCTATGCGATTATTGTTCATATATATGCTTCTTGCTATGTTACTATCCATGCCTTACATACTCAGTACATTGTTCGTACTGACGCCCCTTCTTGTGGGCGCTGCGTTTCATGCCGCGCAGGTACACCCAGATGATGTGAAGTTAGCAAAGAAGATGTCTCAGCGGAATTGGCGAACTCCGTTTGCTGCGGGAGTGTAGCCGAGTCGCACACGTACTAAGGTCCATGATTACGGTTAGAGACTTTGCGACGAGTCGTGGGTCTAAGGTGTCGCTTTTTAAAAAGAGCTCCACCGATTGATGTGTTTTGTTATTCTGAGCCCTCATATGTTCAAATTGTATTTACTTTGAGAAATGACAAAAAGATTTTCAAAAAAATTTTACTATGTATTTTACTTTATTTTGTCTTAGAATCCAAAGAGTTATAGGTGTAATAAGAGTTAGCGGGTTCGCTCGGCTCCGTACACGGGGTCGGGTGCCCATCACACCCTAGTAAAGTCGGGGTGTGACAAAGTGGTATCAGAGCAGGTCGGTCCAAGGGTTGTCGCAAAGTCGTGTCCGGGTAGAGTCCCGTTTATGAATGTGAAGCCGGCCACATTTATAAACAGGAGGTCGCGGGGCATTTAGGAATTGTTGACCTTCTTTCGTCCTATGATCGTGCGATAGAGCCAAGTCCTAGGGAAAATGGAATCTCCTGTGTGCCTTACCTACGACGAAAGAAAGTGAGAAGTGATATGGAAAGTTACAAGGACAAGTATCGATGTTACGTTCGCCACCCGAAGCCGGGGGCTCGGTATAAGCCGAGATGTCGTATGCATATGTTCCGCTGGTATTGCTAATAAGGTGAATGGTGGATAATAAAGAAGGCCCACGTAACGGGCATGTCTAAGAGAAAGAAGTGTGAAAAGGAAATACGATCACAATAAACCGCGACATTGCAAGAAGGGTTATGGAGGGCATGACGACGAAAGGTGCGACCATTACCCTCGAAACCCGGGGCCCAAGATAAGAAATGGAACGCACAAGTGGAAGGTGAATATTTGGAACTAAAAAGGGCAAAATAGTAATTACAAAGAAAGGACGTGTTACAAAAATGTCCCGGAGTCTGTAAGGCCTTGATTCGCTCCAGATCAGGTAATAAAGGTCATACGAGGAAGCGGACGTAAAAGTATCAGCATTAGGACACCGAATTTCAGTGAAGTTTCGAAGTTAAGCGTGCTCAGATGAGAGCAATTCTATGATGGGTGACCCCCCCCCTGGGAAGTTACGAGAAATTTTATATATTCAGACCTAAGAGACACATGAGAGGTTAGGGTAGCCTAAGGGAAACTAAGATATACGGGATGGTTGGAGACCATAAGAAGACGTGTAGGACGAGGCAAACTTGAACGGTGAAGAGACAGAAAGTGCATTATAGCTTTGGATATTAGGATAGGCTTGAACAGCGTTTGGACGGATTTTATGGGCTAGTTGATAGCAATTATACACATGTATATATGAAGGTGCGGAATATCCCAAATATGATTGTATCGATGGACATGTGAATTCCAACAACTGAAGTTATGGTATAAAAGGCATTAATCGAGTAAGGGTACCGAAGCTCGAATGATAGCAAGAGTAAATGGTACAAGTGTTGCCAAGTAAGCTGTTATTATTCTACTGTAGATTGAGATTGGGAATGAGAATATGAGACGAAGTATAAATGAATGACGGTATAGGTGCGCCCCAAAAGGGGGGGAGGCAGGTGAGAGGAATGTAAGGATGAGATAGAAATAGTTAGTATGGTAGTGTGTTTGATATGAATGTGTGAGTTACAATGAGACCTCTCCCTGAAGTAAATTAGTAAGGTCGGGGGAACCGACAATCAGTGGATGGAAGTCCGGATAATGTTTAAAGCAATATGAGAGGTTCGCACGAACTTTGAGTAAGTGCGACGCCGGAAAATGGACGTATATAAAGAGAAAGAGTATGACAAAGAGGACGGTATTGGATAGCCTAAGAGATAGTGTGAAGGACAACAAAAGCTATAAAAAGGGAGCTCCCCCGAGGTGCTTATGAGAACCCGTACGACTAGTTAAACATTCGAGGACGAATGTTCTAAAGGGGGGAAGGATGTTACACCTCGCATTTTGGTACGTTGAATATTCCGAGTTAATGTCGGGAAGTTAAGGACAATTTTAGAATGAGTAAGTTGTTTATTCATCCCTTGCATTGGAATGGAGCGTTAAGGATAAATTTGGAATAAGAAAGTATTGGAAGCCGAAAGTTGGAAAAATAATTTTCATGGAATGGCCAAAAGGCCAAGGTAGCCGTGGGCCCCACCTTATGGTTGGCCAATATTTTCATGCCAAGGAGTGACATATGTGTACATAATATATTTGTGGAATAAGTATAGTCAAGGGATGACCAAGTTAATTAATTAATTAGTCATCCATTTTATTCTAGGAAAATTCAAGGAAACTTGGAGGGAAAGAAAGAAGAAAAATCTAGAAATTTGGAGAAAATTTGAAAAGAAAAAGAAAGCAAAAAAAACGGCCAAGAGAGGGAGCATGTGCATGGACATGTGACATATTAATATATATATATGGAGGGATGATTAAGTAGGCAAGACTTCATCATTTTTCCTCTAGAAAATTCAAGAGAGATGGAGAGAAATGAAGAAGGAGAAAAAACGGACATAGAGAGAGAGAGAGGGCTGGCTGAAATCAGCCCCTCAAATTTGACCATGGAAAATTGTTTCCTTCATGCTTTCCTACTAATTAGGAGGTCCTCTACGCCATGGAATAATTGTTGAAGCAAGAAAAACACCCTTTCATGCAAGGTACAAGCTAGCCGAATGAAGGAGGGAGTGGAATAAGGTGAGTTCTAATCCTCTTTTCTTGTGTTATAGATGGTCTATGAGTGTTGTAATGCATGGAAATGGATGAAAAATCATGAAGGGTGTATGTTAGTGTGTTAGCCGTGTGTATGCTATATGGTATAGGAGTGAAGAGTTAAGTTTACTTAGCATTTTGATTGTTATGTTATGGACTATGTGATGAATAAATGAATAAAATTCATGAACTTATGTATGTTGTGGTTAGCCGTGTAAGGGCTGGTTTGGGCAGCCATGTTGAGCCAATATTGTTTAGTATTTTGGTTGTCGTCGACGTGAATTTTATGATGGAAAATGAAGCTTAATGATCCATGTTGGAATGATAGATGACGTGGGCTGTTTTGATGAAAAATGATGAGCTAATTTTATGTAGAGTTTTGATTGTTGTTTGTTGTGAATTATGTGACAAAAGAGAGGTTTAATAACTTGTGTTGAAGTTGTAATATGGTACGGGCTGTTTTGAAGGTTAATATTATTTCGATACGTTCTTTCAAGAATTGTGAAGATCATGTTGTAACATATGAGATTGTTGATATAACGTATGAATTTGGGTGAAGGAAATATATCGTTGTCGTTCCTATGGAAATTGTGAATTTCGGGTCAAATGGTATGTTGGATGGAGTATCTTGAAAATTGTATATATTGCTCGGAACGCTCTTAAATCATGTTTGAATGGTCTCGGACCCATACTTGAACATACGATCAATAATGTGAGCTTGAAAATATGTAGCTTATTTGAAAGTGAATGAAAAGTTATTGAATTGAAATGAACATGTTTGGAGATGATATTGTTGGTTTTGTTGTCGATATTATGGCCGAGTTCCATTCTCGGGTTGTTGTTGTTGAATTGGGCCGAGCCATATTCTCGGGACGATGTATTTACAGGGGAAATCTTTGCCGAAATTTCGGTAGCCAAGTCTTATTTGAGAATTCAACTCGTATAAGGCACTAATCAAGTTTTGGTCAACATGACCAATTTGTAGATTTGGATGGATTTGGAACGTGAATTTGGAGGAGCGTAAGAAGCGAGAAAAAGGTATGTAAGGCTTCACCCTCTTTCTATGGCATGTCTTAGGTGTAATAGGCTTGAATACGTGTCTCGGGGACAATCCCGTTCCTAGAAATCCACGATTGAAAATGGTTACTATTCATTAAGTAGAATTGAATCAAAAGCTCATGAATAGTTGTAAGAATGATCTAAATACCTAGAACTTGCTTGAATAGAATCCGTATGCCCTAAAACTCTCACAAGTCATGTCACGAAACGTTTTATACGTAAACTATGTACGCCGCCTCATTTGACTCGAGGTGGGCCCACTATCCCCTAATTTCCTCCTATGGCTCCCTTTCGGTTTATTTCAATATTCTTGTTAAAGGAAACTTTTAGGTATTATTCCAACTACTAAATAAGAATTGTTTTACTAAACCCTTAACCCCAATGCATGAGTTTTCCTTACTAAAAGTTTACAAGTGTTTTCCAAAATATTCTTTTTCTTCAAAAACTGTTTTCCAAAATATTCTTTTCCTTTAAAAACTAAGTTTTACAATATTGAAAATCTCAACGACTAAGGCAACGCCTATGATTCTATGATACCTATGATCCTAAGACGACTATGATTCTAAGGCGACTATGCTCCTATGAATACTATAATCCTATGAATACTATGATTCTATGTCGACTATGATTCTATGATAACTATGATTCTATGATGGCCATGATTTTATGATGACTATGATTCTATGCTATGACTATGATAAGATATGCTATGTCTATGACCTGAAATGCTATGACATGTTCTATGTTCTAGTCTCGCCTTATGATTATCCTTCTTTCAAGGTGAGACAAAGCGACCATGATTACTCCATAATACGATCGGAGGTTTCCGACCTTACGTCACTCCGATAAGTATAAGATTTTCTTGGGCTCTCTTGCATGCTAAATATGACCATGGGTTGGGGGATGGGAACTATGGAAACACGGGGGAATTGGGAAGGTACTATGATTCATTGCCACCCCGGTCGGTGGCTTATCATCCGGACGCGGGATGCCCCGACGGGGGATTTATGGCAGAGCTGGAGTATTCCGGCGCTATGTGGGCGAGCCGCCTCGTGCGGTGCTATGACCTGATATGACCAAGTAAGCATGCATGGCATCCGCCCCAGGGGCACTCATATGCACAGGTTACTCTGCTATCCTATGATATGTTCTATGTTTTCCATGCAGTTCTATGATTCCTATGTACAAGTTGCAGCTTGACATAATATGTTCTACGTTTCTATGCGATTATTGTTCATATATATGCTTCTTGCTATGTTACTATCCATGCCTTACATACTCAGTACATTGTTCGTACTGACGCCCCTTCTTGTGGGCGCTGCGTTTCATGCCGCGCAGGTACACCCAGATGATGTGAAGTTAGCAAAGAAGATGTCTCAGCGGAATTGGCGAACTCCGTTTGCTCTGGAGTGTAGCCGAGTCAGCGTACACGTACTAAGGTCCATGATTACAGTTAGAGACTTTGCAGACAGAGTCGTGGGTCTAAGGTGTCAGTTTTTAAAAGAGCTCCACTGATTGATGTGTCTACTTTACAGAGCCCTCATATGTGGCGGCCGTATTTACTTTGAGAAACCACGAAAAGATTTTGAAAAATTTTACTATGTATTTTACTTTATTTTGTGTAGTACGTGGAAATGGATGAAATTCATGAAAATATGGATGTTGGTGTGTGGCCGTGTATATGTGGTGTTTTGGTAGGATGAGATGAACTAATTTTATTTAATATTTTTGGTTGTTGTTGCATGGATTCCATAATGAAAATGATGGTTTAATGATTTAAATGGAAGTTGGAGTCGTAGTAGGTTGTTAGAGAAGCTAAAGTGATTTTAATGTAGTTTCTTGAACTTATGAGGTTAATGTTGTTAATGTGTGGAATGTTGGTGTAGTTTATGAATTTGGAAGGAAGAAATGTGTTGTCGTTGCTCCTATGGGAATTGGAAGGTTTCGGGTGGCATTGTACCTTGGTTGGGCCGTTTGAACATTGTGTAAATTGTTTGAAGTGTTCTTGAATCTTGTTTGAATGGTTTCGGATTAGTACTTGAATATGTGTGCATTGGTGTTGGTTTGATTGTATATGGTTAATTTGAACGTAAATGGAATGTTGTCGAATTATGTAGAAAATAGTTATTGATGTTAGAATGCGTTTTGAATTGATTGTTGATGTTGTTAGTATGGTTATTGGTATTGTTGTTGAAGATTTGGCCGAGTTGAATTCTTGGGGTGTTGAATTTACAGGGGAAATCTTTGCACAAATTTCTGTAAATAAAGCATTAATCTAGAATTGGATTCCGGAGTACCTATGGCTAATGTTTGGTATCTAATGATGTTGTTGTAAATTTGGGAAGCCGAGACTTAAATTCGGATTAACTTAGGGAGCGGACAAGGTATGTGAAGCTCACCCTTTCTTTCTTTTGGCATGTCTTAGTTGTAATTAGGCTATGATACGAGTCTCGGGGTAACTCCATTCTTAAGATCCGAGCTCGTATACGATTCTTATTCACTTCTTGATGTTAACGTTCCTAATATGGTCAAATTATGGCTTTAAGTCTTTTGTACAGTTGAATTTCAAATGTTGCATAAAGAATGTTGTTTTTAAAGGATTCTATAACTACGAACGACCGTAACTTTCATAGACGAGCTCGGATCGCTTCGAAACGTTCGTAGGAGATTCTATAATGAATAAGGTCTCCAACTTTTATAGACGGACTCGGATTGGTTTGGTACTCGTCCGTGGGCCCCGAGACTTTCCTTTGTGTAATGCTAACGACTTTTGAAGGGATTTAGTGCGACTGTCGTCTCAACCCTCGAGCGTCGCTTACTTACTTCTCTACCAAGTTTGTAATGACGATTATGCCCCTAATGTCCATAAGCTCTTTCATATGATTTGATACATATCTATGAGTCCTAACGTTCTATTTGATATATTTTCGAACGACATTCGGAAGAAACTTGATTTGACTATCGCCTTGGTTTTTAAATGATGGTTCACTTTGATTATTCTATCGAGTCTTTGAAAATGTTTTAAACTGCATATAGTTGCTCACGACTCTGCTCGTGCATATGGTTGTTGCCTCTTTTGCCGAGTCCCGGGCCGGTTATGTTTCGTGCGCACTATGTTATATTCCGGTGTGATGCTGTATTACGGTTCACCGAGCTCCTCGCTAGGGTAGGGTTCGTTTATATTTGGTGTTATCTTGTGTTATGGCGTTATGATGTGATATGATGTGTGACGGGGATACGGAGATATGAAATCTTACGGTGTGATCTTGTGTTATGGCGTGACGACGGGCGGGCGACCATATTCTAAGAGCCCCGCATGATTTATGTTTTTTATGAGTAAGCATTTTGATATTCTGGATATTGCATTTACTTTACGCACTTACGGATTACGATTATGATCTTGCTTACTATATTTCATGCTTTGCATACTGTACATATTAAAATTACTAACCCTTTCTTCGGTGCGTTTCATCGCGCGGTACAGATACTTATTTGGATGATCCGACTTAGGGTTCCCGTTCAGCTGTCTTGGAGCGCTCCCTTGTTCTGGAGCCTATACTTTGATCCAGATTCTGTTATTGTGTATATGTATATGTTTACTCACGAGTACTGTTATACCCCGTACTTTGTACGTTGGAATATTCTAAGTTGATTGCGACAAGTTAAGGACAAGGTTGTAATTTTTTCCGATTTTGTTAAAAGTACATAAGTTGCATATTCATCTTTTTATTGGTATGGAATGTTAAGGGTAAATTTGGAATAAGAAAAATTTGGGACCAAAAGATGAATTATGGAAAGCTAGACATTTCATGAAAATTTGGGGCCAAAAGTGAAATTGTGGAAACTTAAATTCATGAAAAGAAAAGTCATGTGGCCATGCACATGACTTGTGGGCCACAGGGCCACATGTGCAAATTATATATGTAGAGAAAGATGACTAATTTAAGTCATCTTCATCATTTGTTATCTCTTAGAGGGTGTTTGGATGAGCTTATTTCTATATTTGTTTGCGGCTATATAATTTGAAAAAAATAAGTTGGGGTAGTCGACTTATTTTTTTGGCTTATAAACATTTTCGGAACTATAGGCTGCTTTAGATAAGCTAAGTCAAATGGGCCCAATTATTTTTTTGAGCTTATTTTAAGCACAAAATGACTTTAAGCTGGCCAGCCAAACACTCAAAAAAGCTAAAAACAGCTTATAAGCCAATCCAAACGGGCTCTTAGAAATTTCAAGAAACTTGAAGAAAAATGGAGAAGGAGGAAACGGCCAAGGAGGAAAAAAATTGAAGGTCAAAAATTGATCACGGAAAAATATTTTCTTCTAGGTTTCCTACTAATTGAAGGGTGCTTATTAACGTGGAGTTGTTGTTTCAAGCGATAGACTACTCGTTTTCATCCTTGGCCAACTTTAGACAAGTGGAGAAGTTGTGAAGGAAGGTAAGTTTAATCTTGTGTTTATGTGTTATGAATGGTTTATATGTGTTGTAGTATGCTAAAATGAAAGAAATTCATGATAGAAATCATGTTGGAGTTGGTGAGTGTATATGGTGTTGGTGTGTGTGTATGTTGTGTTGAAAGTAATGAATTAATTCTAGTTAGCATGTTTTGGTTGTTGTAGTGTGAAGAAAGGAATGAAAATCATCTTTATGTGTGTATGTGGGGTTGGCCGAATAGGTCCCCCTTTGTGTAGTTGAGAATGAACAATCGTCGTTAGTATTTTCGTTGTCGTCGTTATGGATTCTATGATGAAAAATGCAAGTTTAATGACTCAAAGTGATGTTGTGTTGATTATGGGTTGATTGGGAGGTTAATGTGAATTTTATGTAATTTTTGTAGTTATGGAAGTGACATTGTTAATGTGTAGATTTATTGGTGTAATTCATGAATTTGGGAGAAAAGGATGTGGATTATGTTGTTCTCGGGTTTGGGGAAGAATTCGGGTGAGTTGGAGTATGGTTTGGGTTGTTTGAAAAATTGTGTGAATTGTTTAAAGCGTTCTTGAATATTGTTTGAGTGATTTTGGATTAGTAATCGAATGTATAAACGTTGACATTGGTTTGTATGTAAGTAGTTGAAGTGAGTATATTGGAATATTATGAAAGTTGTTGAATTATGTAAAAGAGCTACTAATGTTAAAAATGCATTTTGAATTGATTATTGATGTTGTAGTTTGGTTGTTGGTGTTGTTGTTGTTGAATTTGGCGAGTTGAAATCTCGGGGTTGGTGTATTTACGGAAATCTTTTGTAGAATTTGGTGGTTGTTGGAATCGGGTTCCTAAATGCCTTGAGCTTACGTTTGATATCTGATGACGTATTGTAGATCTTGGAAAGTCCACGACATAAATTTGGATTAGCTTCGGGAGCAGACGAGGTATGTAAGGCTTACCTTTCCTTCTTTTGGCATGTCTTAGATATGAGTAAGGTATGATATGTTATGAGCCTTGGGGGTAATTCTATTCGAAAAATCCGAACATGTTTATGATTCGTTTTCGCTTTGTGATGTTGGCATCCTTAATATGGTCAAGCTATGATCCGTATGTCCTTGATATGGTTGGATTTGAAATGCTATGTACACGGTTTGTTCCGAAAGAATCTTATGTCTTTTGTATGACTAACTTTCAAAAGTTGCATAAAAGTTGGTTTTTAAAAAGAGTCTTGTTCCTAAACAATTCCGAAAACTACGAACGTCCGTAACTTTCACAAACAGAACCGGATGGCCTCGATATGCTCAAAAATGACTCCATGATGCGTGATGACTATGACTTTCGTAGGCGGGCCCGAATTGGGTTGACGCCCGTCCGTGGGTCCCGCGATCTTCTTCTGTATGATTCTGGTGGCTCTTTGAAAAGAACTTAACATGACTACCTTTCTGACCCCCGAGTATGATTATATATTTGTCTGTTGAGTCTGAAATAATGATTCGTATACCTGTGATTCCGATACGTGACTATGGATTCTGAAGTTCGGTCTAATACGTTCCCGAATGATATTCGGAGGAAAATTGATTTGGCTATTGTCTTGGTTTGGAAATAATAGTTCGCTTTGGTTATTCTATTGGGTTTGTAATAATGATTTGTATGCCGGAATGTTATGTGATATTGCCGCTGGGTATTTGGCCGCGGTATGTTATGTGATATTGCCGCTGGGTATTTGGCCGCGGTATGTTATGTGATATTGCCGCTGGGTATTTGGCCGCGGTATATGTGTATATGTGATATTACCGCTGGGTTCCTGCCGCGGTATGTGTATATGTGATATTACCGCTGGGTTCCTGGCCGCGGTATGTGTATATGTGATATTACCGCTGGGTTCCTGGCCGCGGTATGTGTGTATATGTGGTATGTGATATGTGATGATTTGATGATATGATATATGATGATCTGATGATACAATATGATATGTGATATGATGTGTGATAATATGACGGTACGTTTATGATTATTATGTTATACATGGATCGGGCCGTACGTTCCTCGGCAATCGGTTAATGTCTGCTCATGTGATATGTTTGATTTTCCGTATATACGAGGCAGAAATGTTTTTCAAAAGAAAGCGAGGCATTTTGACATTCTGATTATCCTATTTGGTATTCGGCTTATTATGCTCGCGTTCGGTGCACTTTACTTCGATTATGACTCCGTTTTCGGTATTTCCTGCTTTGCATACTCAGTACATATTCCGTACTGACCCCTCCCCTTTCTTCGGGGGCTGCGTTTCATGCCGCGCAGGTACCCGCAGATGAGTAGATGACGTTAGCGGAAGACGTTCCGAATTTGGATTGGCGAGCTCCGTTTCCTCCCAGTCGCCGATGTCGAATGCTTTGTATGGTATACGGAGTTAAGTTAGAGACTTTGCGGACAAAGTGTCGTGTGTGTGATATGTCAGTTTTGTGAGCTGCGTAAGCCGGTGTATCATTATGCATTATCTTTGCATATTTGCCTTGTAATCGGCTATGTAAGCCGATATATCAGCACGCATTATGTTACAAATTCATTATGACTACAGATTTTATTTGATTTGAAAAAGACGAAAAGTATGATGTTTTTTGAAAAATTTCATACGCATTTGACACGTTTTGCGGGCCCCGGTATGATTTTGTGTATTACGAAAGTCGCGGGTTCGCTCGGCCTAGGTAGGGTCGGGTGCCCTCACACCCTATCGATTAAGGTGTGACGGTACAAGGGCCGTCCGTCATATGGTTCTGTTATGACTCTTAGAGGTCTGTAGACATATATGTGTGGGTTGTGGGTACTCTCTGTTCAGTTGTGACTGTATGATTTGTGATTTGGACGTCCTCCTATACTATGATAGCCTTACCGGCTTATGTGAGATATCATCTGTTGAAAGATGTGATTATGATCTGTATATATATTTGTGACAGCTTCGGGGCGACGTTCCACCTTTCTGTATATATATGTCATTTGTATTTTGTATAAGTTATTCGTGCGCTATTTCTGATTAATGGGTGTGTACGGGTGCCCAGCTCGGGCACTAGTCGCGGCCTACGGGGTTGGGTCGTGACAGAAAAGCCCTCTACGAATCTTCTATAATAACCTGTCAATCCCAGAAAACTACGAACTTTTGTAGGCGTCGTAGGCCTTGGCCAAGTCTTCACAGCTTCAATTTTCTAAGTGTCAACTCGAATGCCATCATCTAAAATAACATAACCCAAGAATGTCACAGAATTCAGCCAAAACTCGCACTTTGAGAATTTTTGATAAGATTCAACCTAGGGAAACTCTAGAAAAACAAAGAACAAAAAAATCAAAATAAAAGGGGGATGAAGAATAGAAATGGAAGAGGGTAGATGGATAGATACTTGACCCAAGAGCAAGAAATCTATGGACAAGAAAGGGTATATCAAACCCTAACCCTTCCAATCGAATTTACAAACCCTAGAACCTAAGCAATTCGAATCAACAAACGACTCAAATGAATCCACAAATGAGCAACATTGAATTCGATGAAAATAAGCAATTCACTTCATGACTAGGAAGTAACACTTGGTTAACCAACCAAACAATCTATATTAATCTAAAGCTACCAACTACAATTCTCTCATAAGAGTTTCTTCATTCAACATAATCTAATGATGAAAATAACTAAGTCTAGTTTTTATACTAAGAGACTTAAGAGCTAGGCTAGTTATTACAAGAATGCCATTAATGAGGCAAGGGCCTTGTTTGGCTAGTTGGATGTTGGCTTGAAATCCAAAAAAGGCTCCTCTTGCACACATAACCATCATCCAAGCCTCAAGATTGCAATTGTGAACCTTTTGTATCCATGGCCCTTCTTTGCACGTCTAGCCACATTTGCATTTCGTCCCTTTGCGACTCACTAGCCACTTTGAGTGTTGGCCTTCTTTCTTGTAGCTTCTTCTTTCATTCCCCTCCAAGCTACTTTCCATACTTTATAGGCCTTCCTATGGGGCTTGTGTGCCTCTCCGGGTCTCCAATGCTCCTTTGGTCATCCTCCTAGCTTGAATGGATTGGAGTTCCATGCCCTGGTCTTCAATGTGAGCCTTCAAGCGAGGTGTGCCTAGTAGGGTCATATCAATTTTGCATACAATTCTCGAGTTCGAAGAATTCCAAGAACAATACGTAAATGGTCTGCATGTTCTGATTCTGTGCGAGAGTATACCAGAATGTCATCAATGAATACTATTACAAATAAATCCAAGAGAGGCCTGAATACATTATTCATGTTATATCCCGTATTTCATATATTACGACAATCCGAGTTGACCCCGATAAGTTAAGGACAAGACTAGTCCGGGAGGCGAAGTAGAGATTTTTAACCACGATTTTGTTTTAAGACATGAGTTGTTTATGATTTTCTTGGCATGGGTTATTAAGGAAAAAGTTGGGGTCAAAAGTTAAATTTGGAAAGTAATTAGTTCATGGAAAAAGAAAAAAAAGAAAGAAAGAGAGGTCATGTGGCCGGCCACCTGGATGTGGGCCATGGCCACATGGATGTTTAATATATGTTACCAAAGATAGTAATTAGTCATCTTCACCATTCATTATCCATAGAAATTTCAAGAAACTTTGAGAGCAAGAGGAGAAGGCCATTCGGCCATATAGAGAAAAATTTGAAGACCAAAAATCCTCTCCAAAAAAATAATTTCTTTTAGCAATTCCAACCATTGAAGGGTCCTCTTTAACGTGAAACAATTGTTGGAGCAAGCAAACTCCTTATTCTTGCAAGAACAAGCCATAGTCGAGTGAAGAAGAGAGGGAAGAAGGTAAGGTTTAATCTTATTTTTTTTATGTTATGAATGGTTTGTGCATGTTATAGTATGTGGAAATGAATGAAATCCTTGAAAATATGGAAGTTGGAGTGGAGTCGTGGTTGTGGATGCTTGGTCGTGCATGTGTGGGTGTTGTGTAGGAGGGATGAATTAATCCTATTTAGCATGTTTGGTTGTGGTAGTGTGTTGAAATGAATAAAAATCATGAAGTTGGTATGCATGGGTGGTGGCCGAATACCCCCTCTCATACATAGCAAGAAATGAATTAATCTTATGTGGTAATTTGGTTGTTGTTGTTATGAGTTCTATGATGAGAATGAAAGCTTGATGATTCAAGTCAATGTTGTAGTGGTTATGGGCTGTTTTAGTAGCCAATGTGATCCTTATGTAGATTTTATGTTTATAGAAATGACATTGTTAAAGTGCGGATTGTTAGTGTAATTTATGAATTTGTGAGAGGGGAATGTGTTGGTGATGTTGTTCTCGGGTTTGGGGGATGAATTTGGGTGAGTTGGCACATTGGTTGGGTTATTGGAAATATTGTATGAATTGTTTAAAGTGTTCTTGAATATTGTTGGAATGGTTTCGGATTAGCAATTGAACGTGTGAGCACAAATATTGGTTTGAAGGTAAGCGGTTGAATTGAATATAATGAATGTTGTTGAATTATGTAAAAAGAGTTGCTAATGTTAGAATACGTTTAGAATTGATTATTGATGTTGCTAGTATGTTGTTGGTATGGTTGTTGATGAATTTGGCCGAGTTGAATTCTCGGGGTGTTGCATTTACAGAGGAAATGCTGCCCAAATTTCTGTAGAATTAATTGTTAGTTTGGGATTGAACTCTTAAGTGCCTTTAGCTAATGTTTGGTAATTAATGACGTATTGTAGATCTTGGAAAGTCTGCGGCGTAAGTTTAGATTATCTGGGAGGATAGACGAGGTATGTAAAGCTCACCCTTTCTTTCTTTGGCATGTCTTAGACGTAAGGGAAAAATCATACGAGCCTCGGGGAAATTCTATTCTTACGATCCGAGCGTGTTTACGACCTTTATTTACCTCTTGATGTTAACCTTTTTAATGTAGTCATATTATGATCTTTGTGTCCTTTGTATGATTGAGTCTTAAATGTTCATAAGGAATTTTTGTTCTTAAAAGATTCCGTAACTACGAACAACCGTAACTTTCGTAGACAAGCTCGGATCGCCTCGAAACGTTCGTAGGAGATTCCATGATGGATGATATCCCCCAACTTTCATAGGCGGCCTCGGATGGGGTTGATGCCCGTCCGCGGGCCCCCAAAACTTTCCTATGTATGGTCCTAACGGCTTTTGAAGGAATTTAATATATTTGTCATCCCGTCCCCCGAATATGGTTGCTTACTTATATGCCGGGCCTAAAATAAAGATCGTTATGCATATGATTCCGCTACGTAGCTATGGTTTCTAGAGTTCTATTTGATATGCCCCGAGTGACATTTGGAAGAAACTTGATTGGACTATTGCCCTAATTTGTAAATAATGGTTCGTTTTGATTAATTTATTAAGTCCTTGTAAATGTTTATATTGAGTGTGGTTTACAAATGTTCTAGATTGCATATAATTCTTACGACTCTGCCTATGCACATTATTGTTAATTCCTTCGCCGAGTCCCGGGCCGGTATGTATCATGCGCATTTGTTAAATTCCGAAGTATGATGAGTTTTCCGAAGTATGATGAGTTTTGATATATGATATGAAACGAAGTATGATAAGTTCTGAATTATGATGTGATACGGAGGATATCAGTGTTCGGAGATATGCAAAACTTCCGAAGTATGATGAGTTATGGCGCCCAAGACAGGAGGGGCGACCATGTTGTCCGCCGGGTCCCATTATGGACCGCATATGATATATGTTTTTGACATGCATGATTTATGTTCAGAAGTAAGCATTCTGGCATTCTGATTATTATACTAGTATTCTGTACTTCGCATATGACTTCCGGTAATCGCCATGCATGACTTATGTTCAGGAGTAAGCACTTTGGTATTCTAATCATATATGTTTTCTGGTTTATTGTATGATTTGTACTTCTGACGTAAGCATTTTGGTATTCCGATTATTATGCTCATTTTCTGTACTCCTCATTCCAGTTATGACCTCACTTTCTGTATTTCATGCTTTACCTACTCAGTACATATTCCGTACTGACCCCCTTTCTTCGGGGGCTGCGTTTCATGCCGCGCAGGTACAAATACTCGTTTGGGTGAGCCGCCAGCTTAGGAGTCCTACTCGACCACTTTGGAGTGCTCACTTGTCCCGAGCCCATATATTTTGGTACGGATCCTTTTGTTATATGTTTGTGTGTATGCTCATTCAGGGTACGGCGGGGCCCTGTCCCGTCATATGGTTCTGATATTTACTCTTAGAGGTCTGTAGACATAAAAGTGGGTTGTGGGTAGCACTGTTCAGTTGTGTTTGTGTTCTGTATATCCTCAGGCTGTATATATGATATATGTATATATGTGTGCGCGATGTCGTGCTTTACTGTACGTATAAGTTCTTAATATGTTTGCTATGATCTGATTATAGTTGATAGGTGGGTACGAGTGCCCAGCTCGGGCACTAGTCACGGCCTACGGGGCTGGGTCGTGACAATTCATCAGATTCATGAACACTGCCAGGGCATTAGTTAGCCCAAATGACATCACCAGAAATTCATAATGGCCGTATCTCGTTACGAAATTTGTCTTGGGAATATCTTCTTCCTTAACTCTCACTTGATGATAACGATCTCAAGTCTATTTTGGAGAACCACTTGGCACCTTGTAGTTGATCGAACAAATCATCAATTCTCGGAAAGAGGATATTTGTTCTTGATCGTCACCTTATTCAATGCTTGTAATCAATGCACATTCGTAGGGCCGTCTTTCTTTCGACAAAATAGCGGTGCTCCCCACGGCAATGAAGTCGGGGTCTAATAAATCCTTCTCGAGCAAATCTTTCACATTGTGCCTTTAACTCTTTCAATTCTGCCGGTGCCATTCGATAAAGAGGAATAGAAATAGGCTTGGTATCTGGTAACACATCAATAACGAAATCAATTTCTCTTAATGGAGGAAGGCCTGGAAGTTCATCTGGGAATACATTCGGAAATTCGTTCACTACCGGAACGGATTGGAAAGTTAGCGACTTCGCTTCGGTGTCATGAACTCGGATTAAGTGATAAATATAGCCCTTAGCTATCATCTTTCTTGCCTTAAGGTAGGAAATAAACCTACATCTTGGAGATGCGGTATTACCGCTTCCATTCGAAAGCACGAGCTCTCCCGGAAATTGAAGTCGAACTACTTTCAATCGGCGATCAACATTACGCCAGCATGAGGCCAACCAATCCATGCCCCGTAAT
The DNA here is from genome assembly GCF_029784015.1 of Lycium ferocissimum. Taxonomy (NCBI): domain Eukaryota; kingdom Viridiplantae; phylum Streptophyta; class Magnoliopsida; order Solanales; family Solanaceae; genus Lycium; species Lycium ferocissimum. The sequence continues at coordinate 407 of NW_026713246.1, read as the reverse complement.
CATCGAAATCTAACATTTCTAGCTCGACTAAATTAGGCTTTAGTGCGGGCGGTCCCATATCACGATCCATTTGTCTTTGTATCTTGTCTCGCTATCACGGGATGCTTTGAGGAAGGGTGCCTCGAAAAGGTTTGATTAGCTCGAGGTTTCACCCCAATACGGTTAGCAACATATGGAGTAATATAAGATAGTGTGGAACCGGATCTGTCAATGCATACACATCCATGGGAAAACACGGACGATAATACACGTAACTACGTACGGGAGGGACTCGAATCACGTGGCACGGCTAAAGCATATATACGGGGGTGAGTGGCACCTAAAGTGATGCTTCCCCGGCCCTCCTTGGCCCCTTTCCTTTGGGGTGGGGGGGGTCCTTGGGAATCCAAGAAAGGGCCCCCCCTCTG